>NC_091756.1:61409224-61464224 GCF_043380555.1 Nothobranchius furzeri | reverse complement strand
CACAGCCATATTGACTACGTTTACATGCAGCCAATATCCGGGTTATGATCAGGTTAAGGTCGGTATTCGGGTTTCTGAGTTGATCAGAATAACCCGTTTACAAGCATAAATAGAAAGAGTTACCCCTAACTTGCATAACCCGATGTAAATGCGGACGTTGGGGTAGCGTCAGGACGTGTGGACTACGTCCAGATGCAATATGCGTCATTTCTGGTTCTTCTTGTTCCGGTATCCGTGAAAACAACATGTTTCCCAGTTCGGAAGAGATAGCGACCGCGTTTGTTTGCGCTTTAGTTTCCTCGTCACTCCAAAAGTGTGGTGCTGTGCTGCGACTCGCCATTTTGCTCCCAACTTGTTGTTTACTTCCGGTTTTCTGGCGCATACAAGACGTCTCGCTACTCAAAAGACCAAGATTCCTTGTGAACAGAGCATGCGCAGAACACACGCTTTGATGGGGATATCCCGGTATGCGTTTACACGACAAAACATTCGGGTTAGAAAAGGGTTACCCCCGGTGTATTAACCGGGTTTTTAAAACCCCGGTTATGAGCATATCCGGGTTTTTGGTGGTGTTTACATGGACCTGCGGAACCGGGTTATTGTGAATATTCGGGTTTTAAAAGGGTTACTGGCTGCATGTAAACACACTGACTGAGTTTGCAATGAAAGCTGACAGAGTCCTGTTGATGTAATCAATTCAAGCTGTGCACCGGTTGGTGCATTGGGCTTTGCATTCTTTTGTGAATGCTCTTCTGTGCTGTGCACATGTGCCCACTTATCTTAGTCACTATGTTAGACATTCAGGGTGAGTCCCATCCTTTATCAGCAGGTTCATTTGTGCTGCCAGGCACTCGTGGAGTGCAGGGAGCTTCTTAACCCTCTGGAGGCAGGCGTTGCAGATGTGCAACATTAAAACCTACCTACCTGGTTACTCCACATATGTATTTCATGAGCATTTTTTTTAACTCAGAAGAACCCCTGAAGGACTTAGTTGTTTGTCCTTTTATCTAAACTTGTTTTGAGCCTGAGAGGGTTAAGCCAGTAGACATGGGTCATATCAGGCCATGGTGCTGTCCAGTTTTTCATACCTGAGACTCTTTCTTGGATGTCCTGGACGTCTGCCACATCTGCTGTTATTGCTGTCATTACCCTGCCACTAAGAGTGCACTTTAACTGGTTGGGTGGAGAAGTTCTGGTTTATTCATCTGGCTTCTCTTTCTGTCGTCCACCTCTTTAGGTGGCTGGCCATGGCTTAGAGCCTTTGTTTGGCAATCTCCCAGTTTTCCAGAAACTCAGACAATTTACCAGCTAGACCACCATAACCAATCCAACAGGTGACTTTCCTAAGACGCTGTTGTAAGTGTGTCACATCCTCTCAGTCTTCATCTTCCACTTAGTTCTCTACCTATAAATCCTCAGCGTAGAACTTCACTTCCCATCATCCCCCTCTCACCACTTTTACCCCTACGTCATCACCATCATTGATAAAAGGAGGAAGTACAAACCACATACTCACTCAGCCATCGATTCATGAATCAATGTCAGAGATCCGAGCTATCCCGCTCATCCCGCCAGCCTACCAGCTGTTTATTCGAGCTTCCCAGCTCTTCAGGTATTTCGCCTCAGCTCAAAGTAAGTCAATTCCTTACTTTTTGGAACAACGCCGCGTTCCCGTTTACACTCACTCGGGTTCGGCGTCGTTGCTCCTAGATTAACTGTGTGGCCGCAGCCCCCAACGCTCGTTCTTTTGCGTCTGGGTTCTCCCAACCAGGCTACATCCCCACACCACCCACAGTGGCGGTGTGAGAGACCCCGATCGTTACAAGGTGACTTTTGATGGAGTGGGCGTGGGCGGAGCTTCACTGTAACAGACAGTATTTTTTACCCGGTATTAATTCAGGTTGACAAAAATAACTAATATTTAAGATGGACATACAACAACTCAATAGTGCCAATGGTCATATTTGATCATATATTGTGCTTGATTTAAAATCCTAATCTGGCTCTTTTAAAGGACTAAAGCCTGGTTTATGCGTCTCCGTCAGCTCCGCCAGGGACAGACACGCACGGATTGACGGAAGCGTTTTGCTCTCATACTTCTCCGTCTCCTGGAGAGTGTTGCAAAGCAATTCCCTGGCAGGACAGCAGAGGGCGTAGCGCTGTTCTGTGGTATCCTGTCATGTATTGGACCAAGATCGTGTGTTTATATTGTGTTTTTTGTGTATATAAGAGACTTTTAACACGGACATATTTGTCTCTCATTCTCCCACCTCTTCATGCTCTCCCCACCTCTAAACCCACGTTTTCTGTCATTTCCGTCCACAAATAAAACGCTTGCTGCGCATCTTTTCACTCTTCCAGTCACGGGAGAATTAAACATTCATGTTTTTAGAGTTTTTTTGCGAGGTATTCTTCAAGCTGCTCCGTGTCTGCCGCTAGTTATCCTCGGCTCTCTTTGCAATGGCGGCGCTGTAAACAACAGCGGCGTCCTGACCAATCACAAGCTTGCGTAATCCATCTCGTTCGACAGATGTTTAAAAAAGTGGGCTTGACTCCGTACGTACTTGCGTGCCAGCCGGAGCCCTACGCAAGGACGGATAATGGCGTTGCGTGTCTCCGCACTGACGCAGACGGAGAAGCATGAATCAGGCTTAAGAAAGGCTCTGGTTCTTTGCACACCTTTGTTAGTTTGATTTGCCCGCAGGTTAAAATACCCCAGAAAAACATTTCACATCAAGACTTGAGTCAAGCAAACCATACTATAATGCAGACTGAACTTTTAACCTTCATAGGATGTAATACAATTACGTTTGCATGCCAGATTTAAGACATTTAGTTTTTTATCATAGGGAATCCTTGCAATGTTAAAAAGTTTCTTCACTTAAAATCTTTTTTTACAGTGCAGCAGAGGATGAGAAACAGATTAACGATAGGGTGAAGTCAGTCTGACAGAGAGTTGAAGAGCCAAATTTACTGTAAGGTGATTCCATGAAGACAGATCCATAGACACACACACACACACACACACACACACACACACACACACACACACACACACACACACACACACACACACACACACACACACACACACACACACACACACACACACACACACACACACACACACACACCAACCTTATCCATCAGCACGACGCCTTTCAGAACACTACCCTATCTCTCTTATCAAAACAATGTTAAAAGTGGTTGACTGAATTTCAGCGATGTCAGGAAGCAGATAAAAGTGGCTTAAGTCATATCGAGCTTGACTCAAATCACGTTAACGTGTCTGCAGCGGTCTACCTGAGCCAAATCCAGAACTGGATGCCCCGACAGAGTGTTGAAGGCACATTGCTCCTCATCACAGACGGCAGGAATGTAAACTCTGTCCACACACTGACATCGCTGACATCCAACCAACATGTGCTTCTGGAACGTTACCGTGAACACTCATGTTGATCACAGCGTTTCAGAGCAGCTTTGCAGATTCATTATTGCTGTATGTGTAAAGGTTTATAGATTATTCTACGTAACTGGTTATCACCCTCATCACTGCACTCCTAATGCTCATCGCTAGAGCCCAGAACCTCAAACCGTTCTTACGTTTGCACTGCAGTCCTGAAGTCTTCTAAGTTGGGAACTCAATGTCGGAGCATTGACTTCAGATCTCTTTCAGATAGTTTGCTCTATTTAAAAAAATCAAAAAAATCAGGAGAAAATGTGTAACGGCTAAGCTACTGAAGCATTCAACACACGGTCTCTGATAAAATGCTGTGAAAACCTATTTACCCTCTAACAGATTCTCTATGCTTGTTTTAGATCAGCAAACACATTTCTGTTTCAGATAAGATAACCTGAATAAATACAAAAACACTTTTGAAAAAGCTACCCAAATCAACTCAGCCCTGTGTGAAAAGGTTGTCCTCCGGTACTAAATCATGACTATATTGTGATTAAGATTCTTGATTCTAATAATTAGTGCAAGTTGTCCTGGTCCTGAAGCATCTGGGTTCTTTTGTGCTTCAGTTCAGACAGAACATGCAGGATGTGTTGCTTTTGGGATCTTTTATCTTGCTTCATGTTTTCATGGAGGCTCGCTTAACGTTATCCATTTTTTGTTCTTTTCTTACCCAGTTTTAGTAAAAAATGCTTTTTTTTAACATGACATGTTTCATCTAGTATCTCGAGCCGTCATCAGAGTTCACCGGTGTTGGTGACATCACTTCCTTTGTCACTTAAAGTGTTTTCTTATTTCTACAGGTCTGGTACTAACCAGGCCCGGGTGTAAAAGTGAAACTGAGCTGAGCTATCTCAATAACGTGTTTAAATAATGTGACACCTTTGACCCTAAACAGGTTCCTGGACAAAGATTATGTGGCTGAATTAAGACAAGTATGGAAATAAAAGTGGGACAAAATTTCTTCAGCGGAACAGCAGAAGATCTAAAGAAATGTGTAAACTTTCTCGCCTTAGCAACATACGGAGAAATGACTGAATTTGGGGGTGAACAGTAAAAATCATAAATTTGACTACTTTTGTCCAAAATGAAACCATAACATCACAGAAAGCATGATTATTTGAAGCAGATGATACAGGATCAAAAACTGTGGTTTGCATCGAAGTCAGTGGGACGTTGTTGTCCAACAGGCACAAGACGGTGGTAAATCTGCTGCTACACAAAAAATTAAAAAGCATAAAATGTGATATTTTGCCAGACTCTTGACACGTCCAAGGCTGAGTTAAAAAAATGATTTCAGTCACTCAAAATATGTTTTATGTAAAATATCTCCTCTTTTGTCTGCTTTTTACATGAAAAAAACGAGCATCACATAATCAAACTGGCATATAAAGGGTTAAAATTTACATAAATATTCAATATTTGATTTTTTTTATCAGAACTGAAGTTGATCACAAGATTTAGACCCAAAAAGCAGAAAGAAATATTAACCTGGACCATTTTTAAAGCAGTTTTAAAAGTGGGCGTTATTGTCCTTTAATGGCTCGAGTGTATAGTAAATATTTAATCTGTTGCTATGTAAAAACTATAAATGCAAAAAATTCAAAATTTTAGATATTTCATAACATAATCAAGACTGATTTGTACTAAACACCCCAGGCAAAAACAAATTATATTATTAGAAAATAACTCAGTTTTTGTGTTTTTTGTTTTTTTCCATAAATTACAACAATGACTTTGAGTATTCAAACTGGCATTTCAAGGGTTTCATGTTTGGGCAAGGTTGAAGTTGTTCAACAGATCTATGAAAAAAAGCAAAAAATAAATATTAATGTATATATTTTTATGGCCACTTTTACAAGCGGACGTTTTTGTCCTCTAAAGTCTCAAGTGTATAGTGTTTTTTTGATTTTCATAGTGTTCCCTTAGTCTATTTTAAAAATTCCAAATTGAATTTCAAAATTTGTTCAGAGAGAGGTTTTGCGACAAAATTTTGTACCATATGCACAAACGGTGGTGAAATGGCGTCAAAAAGAAAAACAAAAAATTGCCCAAAGGGACTAAAATGTCCCTAATGAAGCCTGAGGGTTAAGTTTAGGGAACAGTCATTACCTTACCTGCTTCACTCTCATCAAGGCAGTGGGGGAGCTGGTGTTTGACTCCAGCTGTCATCAGGCAAGAGGTAGGGGGACACGCTGGACAGGTCACCAGTCCATCACAGGGACAGACACTATTCACTCACTCACCAACTCACACACAGGGACAATTTAGAGTCTCCAGTTAACCTGACATTCATATTTTTGGTCAGTGGAAGCAAAATGAATCACGTGGAGAAAACTCATGCATGCATAGGGAGAACGTGCTAGCACCACGCAGAACAGCAGCAACCTTCTTGGTGGGAGGTAACAGTTCTAACTACTGCATCGTGTGTGTGTGTGTGTGTGTGTGTGTGTGTGTGTGTGTGTGTGTGTGTGTGTGTGTGTGTGTGTGTGTGTGTGTGTGTGTGTGTGTGTGTGTGTGTGTGAAAACACCAAATTCAAGCTCAATTGCTGTAAAATGAACTGTTCTTTGTTAACTTTTGTGTCTGCTTTGCTGATGATCACAATCAGAATCAGAAGGGTTTTATTGCCATTTATGCGAGAATCACAACATTAGGAAATTGCTGCGGTACTTGGTGCAAAAATAAAAAGGAAGATAAAAATAAGAGATAAGAAAAATAGGAAGTAAGAATAGAATCATAATGAAATAATAATATAAAGTGGCAATAATTATACAAGACAGTGTAGCTACTAATCAGATCGGATCAGTTAGGTACAAACACAATGCAGGGTCATGTGACTGGGACCATGCGACTGGAGTGGGCAGTCCTAGGATTGCCGTTCATGAGTCTGACCGCAGAGGGAAAGAAGCTGTTCTTGTGGTGAGAGGTTCTGGTTCGAATGGATCGGAGCCTCCTGCCAGACGGGAGTGAGTCAAAAAGACCAGGGTGACACGGGTCTGCTTTGATCCGACCTCCACGCCTCAATGTCCTGGGGGTGTCCAGGCCCTGTATGGAGGGGTGTGTGTGTGTGTGTGTGTGTGTGTGTGTGTGTGTGTGTGTGTGTGTGTGTGTGTGTGTGTGTGTGTGTGTGTGTGTGTGTGACAATAACTCACTACTGTGCTTGTGTACTTATCCGTCCACTTGTTCCTGGGATATTTAACTAACAGAGAGGGTCGACCTAATAAGGAAGACTTAAAGATCGTGCACAATCAGATTTCAGCTCTTTTTACCAATTTCCATCTTCTTGGTGCTCAGAGTATGTGTTGTAAGTACATTAGTGGTACAGTTTACCTACAAATAAAATTCTAACACTCAATAAAAGTTAGGTTTTTTATATTTCACTTGGCAATTTCTGCAAAATTATCGCAGATCTAAAGATATTTTAAAAGAAAAGAGAAAAGCCCACAAAAAGAAAACATTTCAAATGTCTAAATGCACAGAACAAGTCACTTTAAGCACATTTGTTTATGTTCAACTTATTTGTTTTTCATTCTTGTTGGTGCAGATAATAGTGAGCTGGTCACATGCATAAAAGAACAGATCAGGTAGGATGACCGTAAGAAAGAGACCTCTGAGCGCATCCTCCATCGCTGCAGCCTTTACCCAAAAGAAAGTGTCACAGTGCCACCAGCAGGCTTTGGAACAAAGACAGAATCAGAGCTCTTAAATCCTTTTGCAATGAACTGTCCTTCTCTGTTATTATCCTGAGAAAACTGAGTGCACAAGGGCAGCGAGAACTTTGTCTGCCAAGGCTCCAGCTGGGGAAAACACGCATGCCTTAAGATCTTATAAATCATGGCCCAAAGCAATCTTACCACGTGAGCTGTGACAAACAAACTCTGGTTTGCACCCTCTATAGGCATCGTGTTGGGAAAATATTTACTGTGTGTGTAAAGCCTGTCCAGAGGGAGGCCGGTTCATGTCTACTGGAGGTTAGCAACAGCAGACACCTGGTGAAACTGTAGCCCACAGCCGTTACCAGCCTGACATCTCCGTGCTCTTAAATTTATCTCCTGCCACGGGGACACCTGCACACAACACGCCAGCCGCGTCGGGGGCTTATTTGCAAGCTGTGAGGAGGTTGCCAGGGACACAGTGGCTGACACCAGATGCCCACAGGCTGCTGTGAAGGTGGGTGTGGAAGGAGGGACATGCGAGGAGCTCACAGTGTCGGGCCAGCACAATCTTCCCCCCTGTGCCGGAGGTCAGAGGGACGGTTAACGGAGGGCTGTCTTTAACCACAGCTCAGACCGACATCTTAACCTCACTCATAAGCTGCTTCACATGCTGAGGAAATGCACCCATGAGGCAGAAATGGACCAGAGTGGTTAACATTCTTAAAAGATAAGAACATTATTTTGACATATGGCTCATCTGAAGTGTGTTTTCACACTCACTAAACATCTCAAAAAATGGGCATTAAAATCCTGCACCGAACCTGGGACTGGTTCAAGTGCAGCTGTTTTCTCATGAAGTGGTTTTTGTAAATGTTGTGTCTTGTGACTTAAAAAAGGTGCTCTTATGGTGTCTCATGTAGCAATGGGTACCGAATTCGGTACTTGTTAAGGTACCGACCGAATTCCATAGTACCGACTGAGCACCGATTCACGTCGTTTCAAACGGTGCCTCGTTTCGGTACCCGTCCTTCACAACGAGAACTTGCCTAGACAGCTGCGCATGCGCAAGAGCGTTACGTCGTCGCTCGCTGCGAGCCAGTTGTAAACAGAGCAGCATGGTAGAAAGAACGCACGCTAACGCTTGGGTCCACTTCACTAAATGTGATGGGTAACTGGGTGATGATGAAACCAGCGACAACGATCTAAGTGAGACATCCTCATCTTAATCTGCTCCGGTAGGTAAATAAAATGTTTAAGATAACGTTAGCTTGATATGTTAGCTTCCGTTCCGCTAGTGGTGCGTTCGCTTTCTCCTCGGAACGCCAATTTTCCGACTAGAAGAACATGAACGTGCTCTAAAGTTTGGCTTCACTTTACTAAATGCGACGGGTGATTGGGTGAAGATGAAACCAGTGACAACGATCTAAGTGTGAGGCATCATCGTTTTAATCTGCTCCAGCAGCTAAAAAAACGGTTTAAGATAATGTTACCTTGATATGTTAGCTTCCATTGCTACCGTTGTTATCAGCTAATGGTGCGTTTGCTTTCTCCTCGGAAATTCTAACTTCCCAGTAGGAAAAATCAAATGGACAAAGACGGCAAAAGGAATGAAGATACACAGTAAATTTAGTTCACAGTAAAGATGTTTGCTTCAGTTTAATTATCAGCTTATAAAACTACAACGACGATGTTAAAATACAAACAGTTGTATGTTATTTATCGTGATATTTATCAAATATTGTTATATATTGAGAAAAATATAGATTTAATTATAAAAGAGAATTTAAATATTAAACACTCAAAAGTATCAAAAATTGGTACCGTTAAGTACCGGTATCGATTCATAGGTACCGGGAATTAGTACCGGCTCGATTCAAATGTCAAAGGTACCCATCCCTGGTCTCACGTGATCTTATACGGTCTGTCAGCCTTGAGCTGCTTAGACTTAAAATCGCTGACATTTTTAATGACCTGTTGTCCTTTAAATGGAGAAAAATTCAAAACCAAATAAATTATTAATGTCTGGAGTCAATTTTCTAAACGTACGCCTGCAGTCGACAGGTGAGAGGGAGGGTACACCCTGAAAAAGTTCAAAGAAAAGGAATACATTTGATTCTGTCGTTGTGTCCTTGGGCAAGACACTTAACCCAGCTTGCCTGCTGCTGGTGGTCGGAGGGACCGGTGATGCCAGTGCACGGTAGACACGCCTCTGTCAGTGCGCCCCAGGGCAGCTGTGGCTACACCGTAGCTCATCCCCACCAGCGTGTGAATGACTGAGGGTGTTGTAAAGCACCTTGGGGGGTTCCAGGACTCTAAAAGGTGGTACATCATATACAGATCATTTACCTTTCAATTTTATAATAATCATATGATGCGAGTGATATTTTACTGGTTTTACTAGGGAGGTTGGCATTTGAGTCCGTGCATTTGTGAGTTTTGAATGGAAATGGCTTCAGGAAAATAATAGTTCTAAAATGTGTTTGTCGTTGGCGATGGTGGCCGAGGAGTTAAGCACCCACCCTGCAAATGTCCTGTTGCAGTCATGCCTGCAGGTGGTGGCCAGAGGGACCGGTTGCACCTGTGGACGGCAACCTCACCTCAGTCAGTGCACCCCCAGGGCAGCTGTGGCTACGCCGTAGCTCATCCCCACCAGCGTGTGAATGTGTGTGTGCGTGGGACTCTAGAAGATGTTATATAAGTACAGGCCATTTGTACTGGTAAACCTATAGTGCCTCCCTGAGGGCAACGGGTCAAACAGGTCCTAGCCGGGCTGAGAACTGTCCCTAATGACTTGTTTCTCCTACCAAACAGACCTGATGTGTGTGTGCTATCTTACCCTAACGCAAACACGGGACTGTAACACCTAAACCTCAGAGCATGATGCCACCAGTCTAACGTTGAAATTTACAGTCTCAACACGTATAATTTCCAGCTAGGACTTATAAACAGTAAGAAAATTGTACCTTTCTTCACACCGTTGTAGGTAGAAAGCAGGTGTTTCTCATGTTTGCAAGCAGATGAATGCTAAACATAAAACTTAATTTAAGTTAATGATAAACTTGTGTTAATCACAACTTAGCCATTGCAGGTTAGACACTTTGTTTTTCACTGCGGCAATAAAATGTTGTGATGGGCGGCGGGTTGCAGGCAGCTATGTTGTGTATGTGTATGAGGACCTGCATGTGGGTTTGGTGTGTGTTGTGTGTGCATGTCTGAGGCTCAGGCCAGTCCCCATGCAGACTCCTCTCATTCTGCTCTGCTGCACCCATTCCAACAGCTTGTCATCAGCGCTCAACCCCTTCACCGCTGACCCTGCGCCCAGACTCTAACAGGGACATCCTCAAACAAGAGCCTGGCTGACTGACATGGCAACGCAGATTTGGTCTCACGTACGGCCTGAAATGCAACACATGGCAGCGAACGCTTGTCTTTTAGCGCTCGTCTAGAGCTGAATACATGCCAGGGTGGTGATTTTCACAAATACAGGCTGAAACTGGGACTCTGCAAACACCAAGTTATGCCATAAAACTACACAAAATGTCGTAATCTTTTTGAATATATTGGGTTTTATTGACTGATTGTGACAAATAAGTAAATAACCAGCTTTATGAAACTGAAAAAACTGTTGAAATAGGAGGTACTTATTACATCTGCACCTGTTATAAACTAATGAGAATGCATAGTTGGTGTCTATTTTAAAAGTAAATTTATTGAACATACACAGAACAAAATATAAATGCATCACATTTGTTTTTGCTCCCATTTTTCATGAGCTAAACTCAAACATCTGAAAATGTGTCTAAATGCACAAAAGACCCACGACTCTCAAATATTGTTCTGAAACCTGTCTATATGTGTGTTAGTGAGCACATCTCCTTTACCAAGATAATACATCCCACCTCACAGGTGTGGCATATCAAGGGGCTGATTAGACAGCATGAATAATGTACAGGTGTGCCTTAGACTGCCCACAATAAAAGGACACCCTGGCTTGTGCAAAGAGTACAGTGCCCCATACCTTTGAGGGAGCATGCAATCGGCATGTTGACTGCAGGAATGTCTACCAGAGCTGTTGCCCGTGAAATGAATGTTCATTCCACAGGCAAATTTTCAGATGTTTGAGTTCAGCTCATGAAAAACAAGAACAAAAACAAAAGTGTTGTGTTTATATTTTGTTCAGTGTGAAATGCTAAGTTTAAACAACACAAACATATCCTGAATTGTCCCGTTTTTTTAGGATTACACCAAATTTATCACTACTGTCTTCCATCCATCCATCCATCCATCCATCCATCCATTCTCTTCTGCGTATCCGGAGTCGGGTCACGAGAGCAGCAGATTAAGCAGAGATGCTCAGACTTCCCTCTCCCCAGCCATAAGACCAGCTCCATCGGGAAAAGCTCAAGGCATTCCCGGGCCAGCTGAGAGACATAGTCCCTCCAGCGTGTCCTTGGTCTTCCTTTAGGCCTCTTCCCAGTTGGACGTGCCCGGAAAACTTCACCAGGGAAGCGTCTAGGAGGCATGCTATTCAGACCTCGAGCCACCTCAACTGGCTCCTCTCGACGTGGAGGAGCAGCGGGTCTACTACGAGCCCCTCCCGGATGACCGAGCTCTTCACCTGATCTCTAAGGGAGAGCCCAGCCACTCTGCGGAAAAAACTAATTTCGGCCGCTTATATCCGCAATCTTGTTCTTTATGTCACTACCCAAAGTGTCCCTATTGTCCTGACGAGAAAATGTCAGCAGATGTCACATATATTACAGTTCTTCAATTTCATGATGTAACTAAATAAATTTTTTAATAAAACTTGTTATTTTTATTTCACGCTTCAGATGTATTCTGCAGCTCTGGGTACATTTTAGCAGGTAGGAGAAAAGACCAAAATGACTCTTGTAATGTGAATATTACAGGCTTTTGTGCTGGAGGGGTTCATTTGATTATATTTTTTTAATTCATCCAACTTCACAAAAATTGGTCATTTACTAACATAAAACCTTGGAAAATCAGAATAAAGAACAGTACTGTAAAGCCTGTCTCAATGACAACTAATCATGTTTTATTATGCTGAAAAAATATTTGTCATAAATGAAAAACAAACTGCAAAGTGCTCCAGTCCTCGCTAAAATCATCTCATTAGTTCACTCTATCTCATGATTTCTCAAATTAATAGTCAATATCCAGATGTTTCCATGATTTTACTCCATGTGCACTTTTGCCATAAAGCCGGCGGTGCAAAGGAACGGACGTGCTAGTTTTATTAATCGTTTCATGTCAACACCCCTCTCTAGGTTGGCACCTTACCGTGGTGGAGGGGTCTGGTAGGGCCACCCATGGTAAACAGGTCCTAGGTTAGGATCAAAGTTCAGCCCACAGACCCCATATGAAGAAAAACATACATGGAAACAGCGTTCCCTTGCCCGGAAATCTTTTAAAGGAGACATAACATGAAAAACCCACTTTTTTATCCATTAACACGGTGTGTTTCACATTTTAAGTGTCTAAGTGAGCAAAAAGGCTTATATTATTCACTGGAGTTGCTATTTAGATATTTAATAATTAAGTTTTGGGCATATTTGTCCACCCGTTCAGTTTTTACATTATCTATTACATCAGTAATTAATTTAGTGAGGATAACTACCAAATATGGTAATGGCCCTCGGCTAAACACAGAGCCAATCCGCCATTTTTTCTTCTCGCTAAGATTTTTTGTAGTCCTATTGGAAAAATGCAGAATGTCTGGTTATTTTAGCCACACACAGCTCAAAACTGTTCCTCGTTTTAAGGAAGGGTGGTGTGGCAGTATTTAAACCCAGGAGCTGATGACACTACTGCTAAAAAAAACACAGAAGAAAAAGTAGTGTGTTTGCGTTTGTTTGTTTGTGTGTGTGTGAGTGTGTGCGCGCGCGTGGTTCGTTCATTCTGTCTCCAGGCTAGTGGCTAAGTACTGAGGGCTTCATCTATCTAAAAGGAGTTATTTCCATCTGAATTTGGCAGCACCGGGACACAGCAGCAGAGCGGTAAGCTTCATATCACTCTAAAATGTCGACAAACTTTACTTTAGATTTACGGGCATTAGCAGCACTAAAGCGTTAGCATCCGGCTTGCTATCGCTAGCACAGTATGCTAGTAAAGTTAGCACCCAGATTAATGTGGATTTGGCTGATTTTCGTGGAATAAAACGTGATTTCTGATCAACGCCTTCTTTTACACCAGATGATAACCTCCCACTGATTGTAACAGCAGAGAGCCTGTGTGTTATTCTACATGAGTGTGATGTAATCTTAGCATCCAGTAAATAAAGTCCCATATCAGCTAAAATGCAGCGTGACAAAGTCATTAAAGTGCGTCAACACAGTGGATTTAATAGAGTTTTAAAGAACGATCTCTGAGTGAAGTGAGGTTAGTTTTTTTGTCTCACTGCAGATATAAAAACTAACTCTGCATCAGTCAGACGCAGCAAAGCTCACCGTCTGTATGAGCGTGAGCATCGGAAAGCTGATAAAATCAGCTGTAAAATAATTAAAACAAAGTAAAAATGTTCCTTTGCTTTTTAGAGTCCACATCCAGAAGGCTGGAGCCGTGTTTCACTGACAGGCTCTCAGACTAACGCCCTGATGAGCTCAGCTGGGACAAACTGGTCTGATGTTTAGGTAAGTGAAGATCTGCTTCTCCAAGTCCTTGAGATGCTAGTAAAAAATAATTTAGCCAGCTTGCTAATGTTACTTTTCTTCTCCTCTAAGGAACACAGAACGTTCAGATGTTGGCGTTTCACGTCACCTACTGAGGAAGGAGACCCACCAGTAAAGAGACGGTCTGGACCAGACCAAAGTGAGTGATGACACACCTCAGCCACCCTCATCATTAAGAACACCTCACCCCCTGAATCACTCCGTCTGATGACAGCAGAGTGATTTATTTGATGTTTTACTTGTTTAGTCTGTTTAGAAATTATTGAATTACATTATTTTCTGTAATCGACCATCTGATCTGGATGTGTGCAGAATAACTTTCCCCAAATTCAGCAGCAGCTGGCCTACAAAAACAGCTGCAGCATGTAGTAAGTCTGTCTGCACTGCTCTCTAATGAGCTTCCTTTCATAAGGAATCATTTGTATAATTTTAGTGTCACTATTTTATTACATTTGTAGGAAAATATGAAGTCACTGCAGCAAAGTGAACTTGTGAACAAACACAAACGTGACTATAAACATGAAAGCTAAAGAAACAACTTTCCTAAAGCTGCTTGTAAACAAAATATGTCATTAAAGTTATTGTCTATCATTGCAGAATATGGCGATGACATCATGGAACTGGTCTTTGGAAAAGTTTTCCCTGAACCAACTCCGTTTCTAGATGAGGTAGAGAAGATCTGCATCTCACCAACTCTCTGGTCTCAGTATTCAGACAACGGAGGTCTCCCACTGTTGTCCAGGACCAGTTTGAAGCCCACATACTGCCCCTCCCTCATCATCAGGAAACATCAATCCGTATCCTGAGGACAACAGAAGACGGCAGGAGGACAGGAACTCTGAGACCTAGATACCACCAGCACCGAGACACAAAGCACCTGTGTGCACAACGCCTGTTTTAACTACTAAAGCCTGTTTATTATATTGTTCTACTTATTTGCTGTGAGGTTAATACTTAGAAAATTTGTATATTAATGTAAACAATAAAAAAAATCACTGATTGTATGCTTTCTTTTAGATGTAATGGTCCAAACTCAGCCTTGTAGACATTTATTGCATCCTGTAGGTAAATACACAGAACAGGCTCAGGTCCAGGATGACCCAGCATGCTCTTCTTCCATTCTGGCTGTTAGGGATTGTATCAATAACTCAATGCCTACTGATGTTTTCACCTAACGGTATTTATTTAGAATGCAGGTAAGATTTAACTATATTTGTTAGCAAAGCAGACTGATCTTGGGAATTTCACTGCAGCACTGATGTCCACCTCTCTGTACACATTAGAGAGAATTACCACTTTACAGCTAAACACATTTAATAAAGATATAGGCTACGCATTGCAGACAATAAAAACAAAGTTGTAAGCATTAGAATTATAATGATGACATTAAAGAACACTTGGAGGAATGTTCTTTATTTTTGACTAGAATCTCAACTCTTTAAATTAAAATGTAACTGCTTTTTATCCATTTTCAGCCATTAAGACACCCAATATAAAGTAAGACTACTTATAAAATTATTTATAATTATATGTATGTATATAGATAGAGATCTTAATAAAATATATTCTTTGAATGGTGTTTTAATGAGCTGTATCATTTTTTTAAACATTTTTTACAGAAATAAGCAAGCAGCATTCCTTGTGTGTGTGTGTGCGCGCGCGCGTGCCTGCTCACTTGTTCCTCCGTCGGCCGTGACGGGTGTGTGTGAGTGACTACAGACAAATGCATGAGAAAGTTAGCAGCCATGAAACAGCTTGATGAACTACTCTCCCCACGTGTTTTAAAAATGCTAATATGCTATGCTAAATCTGCTATGCTAAATAATGATTTCTCTATAGAACTACAAAGTCCGACTGGGGGAGGAGAGTACAGGACTGCACTATGGAGGGGGGCGGAGTTTACAGCTCCTCCTCCAGTTTAAAGAGACAGTACCCCAAAACGGCTCGTTCTCAAGACTCTCCTCAGAACAGGGGTAGATGAGGGTCTGTAGAGCAACAATAATGAGGAAATCAGACCAAAGAACTGCAGTTCCACTGTTTTTAGACCCCCAACTGAAGGATTTAGATGTAAAAAGGAATAACTTAAAAGCATGTTATGTCTCCTTTAAAGGCCCCGTGTGTGAAATTCACAGAAATCATAGTAAAAAGATCCGACTCTTTAGCACCACGCAGTTTAGAGTCGGTATTGCAGCTATTGGAGCCCCCGAGGATCAAAAAGGTTTTTTTATCATTATTTAAAACTTTATTAACAAATATAACAAATACAATACAAAATCGTGTTGCTGTAAACGGCAGCATGTCATCATCTAATTCCAGCTTTCAAGTCAGCGAACAGGTTAGTTGTTTTCATCTAACTTATTTTATTAATTTAATCTAAATAGGTTTTGAATAAGAAAAACTTTTTTATGTCAGTTATGTTTGCTAATATCAAACGGCAGCTAGTTAGTGATGACTTCTGACTACAAAAAATGACAATATTTTGTTCATTTTATTTGAGAAATGTTATATTTCTATTTGCCATTTTGGAAATATACAAGGTAGTGTAGTCTGTAATTGTTTTCTCTCCGTAAACAGAGTCAGATATCATCCGATGGTTCATCAGTGGAGACAGACAGAGGACGAGGGAGAGGAAGAGGGAGAGGAAGAGGGAGAGGACAGACGTGTGCCAGTGCACAGAGAGGCAGAGGTGTTAGACATGCGACAGAAGCAGGGCAAGCATCCCAAGATGAAGGAGCCGAATTTGCTCAAACCAGCCGCAACGTAAAATATGTGTGATCCTCCATCGCTAGAAGTACGGTGTGGCTAGTTTCTTCTTCTTCTTAGTTAAGCCGGGCGTACACTGTGCGACTTTTTCACTTTTTTGAGCCGATTTTCCAGTCGTGCGAGAAGCCACGACATCGGGGCGAGTTTTGCGCCGAGCGGTCGTGTAGTGTACAGGGGGTTACGAGAGGCGATTAACACCACGTGACCAGCTGCCGATCAGCAGTCGTGAGGTCGCACGGACTTCTGGTGTGTTTAATATTTCACTCGTCCCTCGTGAGGGTATCGCACTGTTGAAGCGGCGCTGCGAGCAGCTACGATCCAAAAAGTATCAGAACCGCTCACGGCGCATGCGCGCGCAATCCTGCATCAACGCCGGCCGGTCGCTCGCTATTTCCCTAATAACACACGCTGTTCGTTTTTGTTTCTACACGTTTTTTTTTTACTCACAAAGATTGTCAAGAAAGCGTGTTTGTCGTGTTCGTGTCAAATTAAACTGATCACAAAACACAGATTTACTTTATTTCGTTTTCCTCATCCAACCCCCATAAATCCCTGTGTGTCCTCCTGCAGCGCTCCCGAAGGACAACAGGCAAGACAAAAAAAGTCTGACGTGTTGAGTAAAAACTGCTATTTTTAGCACATTTATAGGGCCGACGTGTTGCTACCAGACGTACAGTGTGAGCAGTCAGGTCGCATGCGAGAAATGGGTCGTGCAGTGTGAGCACATGACTCGTGAGATCTGCTCTGCGAGGAAGTCGTACAGTTTGAGCTGAAGCTGAACGCTGCGAGTGAAAAAGTTGCACAGTGTACGTCCGGCTTTACTTTGTCAGACTGCATGCTTACAAGGCGCACTTCTGCCCCCTGCTGTTTCTTTGAGGTTACATCATTTAAAAACGCAAACATCAAATGCGAAGCTTAATATGTTGTATGTCCCTAAAAGGTCACTGTATTTTAAGATGGCGCATGCCATATGGAGCACCGGTCTGCTTCTTTTGTCTAAAATATTAAAATATAAAGCTAATAATAATGCTTAGAATAAATGCTTGTTTGAATTATCATTAAAAAAAAACTAATTTGAGAATGTGATACAAGAAATTTGATAACTTATAAGATGAAATATCACACATTGGGCCTTTAATGCAACTAAAACTGGTATTTAAGCGAACTTCTGTATGTTCACACTGTGCCTCTTTTAGCATTTCTTGGTTCTCACAGAAAAGTTGTTCACCGTGTTTAATAAGAACCAAGAGATGCACTATGAAAACAAACTCCATTTTTCTCAGCAAATGATGTCAGATATCTCATATATATATATATATATATATATATATATATAGGTTTAGGACAATTCATATTTATTTGTGTGAAAATGTTTCTAAATATATCAACAAATCTGTAGCCAAGGGATGCTCTAAGGTAGAACAAAAACAACAAAAACAGGGAGAAACTTGTTTAAAACTGATGGGTAAGAAGGTCGGATGAAAACTGTTGAGTTCTTGAAGATCCTTCTCAGCTTTTGTTTTCCACAACCAGAATCCGGGGTGTGTTCTGGGCTGTAACATTCTGCATAGTTGGGAGGGTTAGTGGACTTGACAGTTCTCCAAGAGTCCCATGTCCCTGAGTTCAGCAATCTCACTCCAGACACAACAGTGACAGCTGGGGGGGGGGGGGGGGGAATAAATAAAAACAGCGTCTCTAGCTCCATTACAAGACAGCAGTTCAGACAAGAAACCAGCACTCTCTCGGCACCAACACAAAACACGCACACACACACGCTCGCTGTGCCTCACACATTCACTCCTTCACACTCACTGTTTTCACTGCTGCCAGGGCAGCAGATGGAAAACCTGGGAAGGTGAGAAGGGGAACGCACCACCAAACACAGGAAACGCTGCTGGACGTGGTCCGTTGGCAACCAGCATTCCTCTGACAGGTGTAACATGTTTACCAAACAAACAAGCGACGTGGATGTCAGATAAATGAAAATGGTGACCTGAGGATGCACGACCTGAGAGAAGCAACCCTGTTTCCAAGCTGGCATATCGGAGGGCACGGTAGGTATTTAAGGGGGGTGAGAAGACTGCGTGCCACACCAGGATTGCAAGAGTGTCTTGCAGAATTTGTCTTATGTTACTCGCCTCAAGCATCCCAAGCAGCTCTGGTTGTTAGCCGGGGCCATCCAGGGTCACGGGCACTGATGGGTAGTTTTTGAGCCTCTCAATTGCTGATCAGATTCCACTTCAGGGCAGAGGGAACACACATCTCGTATCACAATCCAGCAAAATAACCACTTGGACCTGTCAAGCTAGACGTAAAGACTTCCGCTGGGAGATGCGGTGGCCTTGACCTCCAGAGAAACCCACTTATTACCAGACACTCCAGCAGGCGTCATGTTAACCAGCTAAATGGTCCAGCGCCGACCTAATGTCTTCTAAAATCCTTGCTCCTCATGAACCCTCAGACCGTTATCATCGGGATTTTATTCCATTTTTAAATAAATAGTTATTTTTAACCATTGGAACCATTAACAGGTCAAAGACGATGTTCCAAATGACTTGATGAATAAAAATAGCGCTCCAAAGAGAAGCTGGAGCCGTGTGATGGTACAAAACAAACAGAACAAGTTGAGGTTAACAGAACTAACACATCATTCTGACTCCTCATTAGTGCTCGCTTGTGTCAGTCAATAGACACAAACTGCAAGGTGATTACTTTGATGTACTGCTGCTGCAAAGTAATGTGGAGCATTGCACAAACTATATTATCTAGCCCAGGGCAATGGCTTACCTTTGCAGAAAGGAATGCAGTCAGAACTGAAGGTGATTTATCTTGTCCAGGCTGACTAACTATTGATGTGTACTTTATGGGAGCTGCTGTGCGGCGTTTCATCAACAAACCTTTTAGAAATGTTGAGATTTTACCCACTTTCACAATAATTTTGTGATTTTTTTATGCACTCTGTGGTAGGTTTGCACTGTTTGTTCTCGAGTCATGTAGAAGTGTCATATAATCTGAAGAGAGAAGCAGTTTGTTTTAGCTCCAGGGCTGAACATAATGATCTTGAATGGAAAAAAAAAAGATCATGTGAGGACAAAGGTGAGTCATTCCAAGAAACACACCCTCCCGACTCCTGCACGCACATCTCAGCCCTCATACTTATTTTATACTCTGATAAAAGAAAGTGAATTTGTATGATTCTCCTTCTCTAATGGGACAGCTTATTCTGTTTTGATAGCAAGTTTTTTTTTTTTTTAGAAATGTGTAGAAAGAAGTCGATGGAGGGGTCAGCAGCTGACTGACCTTTGAGGTGCATCCAGCTCAAGACGACCGTTATACAGATATTCAGCTAAAATATAGAACCGGTAGTAGCGGAGTCACTTTAACGCAGTTCAGTCGTGTAAAAATAGTCATTTTTTAAATCTGCAAAACATCTACAACACCGTTTCTTAATGAAATGATCTTCGTTTAAAACAGCATGATGCCGGGTTAACAAAATTCCTAAGAAATTGTAATAAACCTCATAATCTGAAATTGTTCTCTGGTTAAATCAGGGTATCTGCAGGTTTAAGGGAGTCAAATTTAAGACTTTTTAAGACCTTTTTAAGGCCACTTTGACCAAATTTAAGCTGTTTAAGCAGGGCAGCAGTAGCTCAAAAGGCTGAGCGGGTAGTCCAGTAATCGGAAGGTTGCAGGTTCGATCCCGGCTCCGGACAGAATTCTGCTGTTGTGTCCTTGGGCAAGACACTTAACTCACCTTGCCTGCTGGTGGTGGTCGGAGGGACCGGCCAGGGCAGCTGTGGCTACATCGTAGCTCATCACCATCAGGTGTGAATGCGTGTGTGTGAATGGATCAATGATGCTCTGTAGTGTAAAGCGCTTTGGAGTCCTTACTCTGACAGGCGCTATACAAGTGCGGGTCATTTATCATTTTTAAAGATTAAATTTAAGCTATAATTTCCAGCTATTGCCTGGAACCGGTGCTAACCACGCCGTGATCGTGGGATTAGCCATCCAGTAACCATTAAACTTCCACTTCCCCATGGCGCAAGCTCCCACTAGCTTAACCAGCTAACAAGCTCAACTAAAAATAGCCCCCTTTCACAACCAACTGAACGTGTACGGTTCCGCTTACGCCAACATCGTACACAAAATTGCTGAACACTAACTAGAAATTCACGAAAATCTTATAGAAAAAAAAAATCTTGTTTATTGGGTCTTTGGTCATTTAAGACCTATGGAAACTGTATTTAAGGATTATTTGTCATTTTTAAGGCCTTAAATTTGGAAAAGCTAATTTAAGACTTTTTAAGGACCCGCGGATACCCTGTAAATGTTTTTTTCTGTCTCCCTGGTTTAAATTTTGTAAAAACAAAACAAAATAAACCTGCGAAGCACCTTGTCATTTTTATCTAGAACGGCACGACAAGTTAACTTTTCTTCTTCTACTTCTCTGCCTGCTGCAAAGTAAATGCATGGCTGGTGCAGAATAAAACAATCAGATGAAATGTGTGCCTATAGAGACTAATGAACACTTTCTAATTTACATCACCTGTCTGCATGTCCAGGTGACTCCACTGTAACGTTCCTTTGGGGCTGGAAACCTCATGAACGCTCACTTATCTGCTCGTTAATCCTGTTCTCTGAACATCTTTTACAACTTAAAGAGCAGAAATATGAATGGGTGCTTTGCTGCAGGCCAGAGCCGTGCTTGATCTGGGATAAGAGACACGTCCTCATTCTGGGAGGAAGTGCGTTAACCCTTTCAAACCCTCGGGTCATGATACATGATACCAAAGGTGCTGAACTCAGCCTTATAATTTACCTTGAAGAATTACAGCTGCATGTATTCCCCAAGTCACTCACTACTTAACCTTGCCCACCAACAATAACAGGAAAATTCAGTTCACCATTCCCATGATGAAATCAAGTATTCACACTGGATAAATGCTATTTGTAACACTATAACCCAAAATAAAGGATTAGTTGGACACCAGAAAGCAGGAAGAGGTCACGGGTGGTCCACCAGCCTCTTCCACCATGCTCACTTGTAACGATTTGGTTTTGTAAACGTACGAAGCAGGAACACGCAGTAGTGGTCCGTCATTTGGTCACAAATGCTAACAAATATGGTGTGCAGTTCCAGTACAGCCAGCTTCCAGTTGCATTTATGGCATTAGATTGTAGTTTTCCTCTTCTGGAGCCATTCGAGAGCTGTGAACAGGACATAAATCTGTATAGTTTCACCAACAGAAACGGGTTGACTGACAAGTAAATGAGGATAATTTTCACACCTGGTAAAATCTTTTTTTCCCACCATTTTTACTAAGGCAATAAATGTGTTTCCAGATGTTTTTCTTCTTGGCCTTAAGCAAAGTTTCTTGGTCTGAAAACCGATGATTTAGTGGACGATTGTGGAGCCTGTACACTTCTCTTTACCTCTTATTCCTAAACAGATTCTGGATGTTGATCTAAAGCTGGAATAGTTTGATGGGACAGCCCTCATCTTTCTTCATTCCAATATTTACCAAAGGTCATGAGATTTGAATGACTTAAAAAAGGTTATGATACAGGTAGTCAGTAGGAGTTTCCTCTACAGAGCGGTCAGACTCAATAAAAATAAGGCAAAGACCTCTAATTTCCATTTAAGGTCTCTGAGTAGGTCTACAGCTTCTCCATATAAGGAGGAGCCAGCTGAGGTGGTCCAGACATGTGATCAGGAGGGCCTCTGGACAACTCCTGAGGGAAGTTTTATGCCCATCCAATAGGACACACTGAGGATTATATCTCTTGTCTGGCATGAGATCCATCTTAAAGAGCTGGCAGAAGCAGCTGGAAGGAGGACAAACCTGCCCCCGCTGACGGGGCTGCTGCCCCACTGACCTGGACCCACGTATGGACACGAGACAAGATCAGACGGGGTTGCACCGTCTGCTCAAGCCTCAAATGTAGCCTAAATTTACCTCTGTAGCTGTAATGTGTCCTCTCTGCAAATTACATGTCAAATTATGCTACAAATATATAAAATATATATTTTCTTTCAACATTTTCCTGAAAACTCTAGAGTTTGTTGGAGAAATGGAGGGAAGTGATGCTTTCTAACGTCTATGAATGAAGCTGGCCTGCAAGCGTTTTACCTGCAGATGCATTAAATAACAGATGGAACAATACATCAACATTTTCTCAACATTAACTTTAATGAGAAGCTGATCACACATTTTAAGCATAATTCACACTCTGGTAAATCAAAACTTCCAAGCCCAAAAGCCCAAATCCCAACGTCACATAGGACGGATTCCTTTAGTAATGACAGCTCGCAACAAACCAGCACAAACACACATATGGAACAGGCTAAAATCTTTCTTTAAATATTGCACGGCACACAAAAAAAAAAAATCGGATTCATGCTTTCATTTCCTTCTTAAACACCATGTGGATGTGTTTAGTTAGCTCTAGCAATCATTTGCTGTAGTGTTGAGCCAACGCTGCTGTAATTCTCTAGTAACCACAGAAAGAAAACAGCTGACCGTCATGTTAAAAGGTAAAATATTTGGTGCAGAAATGTTAAATAAATATCCTGGAACTCCTAAAAAAGCAGAAACTCCTTAAGTCATAAAATTATGGAAACATGAAACTACAAAAATATCAAATTTGATGAAGTCGAAAATCAAGGGTGGATTACACTTTTGTATGCACTGTAAAATGTCTGTTTAAGGATAAAACCGAAGCTGAAAAATGTGCCCGTGTGCTCCAGTGGGTCTAAATGGCGGAATGGCACAGGAATGAGCTTAACAGGAACACCAGGAAAGGGACAAAGAAAGGAGTTTGGTTGTGGAAGTGTTGAGTTACCGTAACACTAATAAAAAGCTCCTGAAGCCAGCAGGGTTACAGTCAACGGAGGAAGAGGGGCATAATATGTGGATGTTTTTGAGTATTCTTTAGAGATGCCATTCACTGATGATAATGAGCCAAGAGAACTAACAACACACAGAACATCTAACCCTAACCCTTTTTCAAATAGAGCAAAATGTCTATTAATTATGCAAACAAACCTAAATCTGACTCAAAAGGAAAAAGAAAACCCGAGGAAAACTATTCAATCAAAGAGTAAACCTTCATTTTAAAAGCCAACATTCCCTCTCGCCATGCAATAACCCAACTTGTTCTGGTTTCCAAGGAAAGCCATGGCGCCCACGTAGGCTTCGATGTAGATGGGCTGTTTCAGGGCCAGGACCCCGTTGGCTTTCCCAGGAACTGGCTTTTTGATATGGGCTTTCTCTGCTGCATCCTTTAGCTGCTCAGAAAACTTGTGGATCTGCAGACAAAATTATCAAAAAACAGCCGATTCATAACATCTTTCTTTACTTCAAATTGTGTATTAATCAAAAACTGACTTCAGTCATCAAACTACATGTAAAAACAACAGACCAATGCCTAATTTATCAATCAAATAAGAGTTCATGAAGAAGTTTTTGACAAATAATTGTCAAAGTTGACGCAATTTTTTTATTACTGGTATTTATTTATTCATCAACTTAAACTTTAGGAGGATAAGAACAGCTTGAGCCATCTCGTTTTCGAGCGGCTCCTCCTACCTTACGATCAATAAAAGCAAGATAGCAGAAGTAAATAAACAAAAAGATATTCTTAGCCAAAACAAACAAACAAAAAAATATTGGATCTGTGCTGGTCAGACTGTCCATATAGGTCACATGTGGAAAAAATATCTGATGTGATGCGCTTTTGTGTGAACGTAGCCTTAGTTGAGCACTGGCTGCAGGCAGTAAGTTGGACTCATTCCCGGTGAGAGTTGGACTCCGCCAAGGCTGCACTCCGTCACCGATGCTGTTAATGACTTTTGTGGACATGATTTCAAGGTGGTGGCCTAAGGATCGGGTCTGGAAGTGGTTCTGTTGGCTTCATCAGACTGTGATCCGAGTGTGAAATGGTTGGGAAGAGAATCCGCTCCTCTAAATCCGAGACCACGGTCTTGAATCGGAAAAGGGCAGAATGCCGTCTCCAGGTCAGGGTCGAGGTCCTGCCTCAAGTGGAGGAGCTTGAGAATCTCGGTGAGGGAAAGGTGGAACAGGAACTTGATAGGCGGATTGGTACTGCCTCTGCAGTGATGCGAGCGTTGTTCCGATTTGTCGTGGTGAAAAGAGAGCTGAGCTGGAAGGCAAAGCTCTCTATTTACCGGTCAATCAACATTCCTACCCTCACCTATAGTCACGAGCTTTGAGGAGTGACCAAAAGAACGAGAACGCAGGTACACGCGGCCGAAATAAGTTTTCTCCGCAGGGTGTCTGGACTCTCCCTTAAGCCGGGCGGACACTGTGCGACTTTTTCACTTTTTGAGCCGATTTTCCAGTCGTGCGGGAATCCACGACATCGGGGCGAGTTTTGCGCCGAGCGGTCGTGTAGTGTACAGGGGGTTACGAGGCGATTAACACCACGTGACCAGCCGCCGATCAGCAGTCGTGAGGTCGCACGGACTTCTGGCGTGTTTAAAATTTCGCTCGTCCCTCGTGAGGGTATCGCACTGTTGAAGCGGCGCTGCGAGCAGCTGCGACCCAGAAAGTATCAGAACCGCTCACGGCGCATGCGCAATCCTGCATCAACGCCGCTCGCTATTTCCCTAATAACACACGCTGTTCGTTTTTATCTCTACACGTTTTTTTACTCACAAAGATCGTCAAGAAAGCGTGTTTGTCGTGTTCGTGTCAAATTAAACTGATCACTAAACACAGATTTACTTTCTTTATTTCGTTTTCCTCATCCAACCCCCATAAATCCCTGTGTGTCCTCCTGCAGCGCTCCCGAAGGACAACAGGCAAAACAAGACTAAAAAGTCTGACGTGTTGAGTAAAAACTGCTATTTTTAGCAAATTTTTAGGGCCAACGTGTTGCTACCAGACGTACAGTGTGAGCAGTCAGGTCGCATCCGAGTAGGGTTGTCACGGTACGAAAATTTAACCTCACGGTTATTGTGACCAAAATTATCACGGTTTTCGGTATTATCGCGGTATTTTTTAAACGGTGTTGCATATGTTCAGAAAGCATTGATAGTCCTGTTCTACACAAACTGAAATAGTTCTGAAAAGGTTTAACAGTGTTTATTAAACCTAAAATAACACAAAGCCTTAGCAAAAGTGCAACTTTTCACAAGTAAAGGAACAAATAGCTTATTTTTCTGGAACATGTTACAGTAGTCAGTGCAGGTTTAAATTATACAAATCCAAACATTCAAAACATAAACAATATGTAAACAAATCAAAGAAACACCACTTGTTTTCTCATATACTTGTTTTCTTCATTATCAAAATGAAAATCTAAAACTCCAGTCCACACTTGACTTGAGCACTGTACAAGTCAACCTTAAAAAAATATGTATTTAAAATAAATAGCCACTTTAAACAAATTACTAAAATAACTACTACACTATGTAATCAAATCCAAATGTTCAAGTATAAATGGCATTGAATAAGTAAACAAATCAATGACAAGGAACTAATTGTATATTTCTCTTCATCATCAACAAATAAGATGCTTCATCCAGCAACAGGGTGTCCGTGACACGGTTTAAATGCTGGCAGAGGACGCTGCGGCTGCAGTATATAGTGACTCGTTGCATTCTCCCTCAACCAAAAGTCCTCACGTCATGCATTTAAGCTAAAATGCTAATGTTAACTTACCTTGCACTGGCTGTAGAGACGTGGGTGATCGTCACGCAGATGTGCCATTAGATTCGAAGTGTTGCTGCCTTTTGCAGACACTTGTTTCCTGCACGTTCTGCAAACGGGATACCAGTCTTCTATTAACTGTCCCTCAGCATTTTCAGAAATCCAAAATATGCCCATACTTCCGATTTAGTCTTCTTTGACGGCTGATGGATGTCCTGGGCGCTGCCGTCGCCTCCTTCGGCCATTATTTCAGCTTCAAAGTTTTGGTGCCGTTGCAAACTAAAAAGTGCGTGTGCGCGCCGCGGGAACTTCAGCTGAAGCGACGGTGGCTGGTAAGGGTCATCGCGCCGAAACCGCGGCCACGGTAAACCCACCGAGATAATTTAGTTTTTTAAAAACTGGACGGTTATTTTTATTGTCAACTTTTTTACCGGGGTTTACCGCTATACCGGTTACCGTGACAACCCTACATCCGAGAACTGGGTCGTACAGTGTGAGCACATGGCTCGTGAGATCTGCCCTGCAAGGAAGTCGTACAGTTTGAGCTGAAGCTGAGTGCTACGAGTGAAAAAGTCGCACAGTGTACGCCCGGCTTTAGAGACACGGTGAGAAGCTCGGTCATTTGGGAGAGGCTCGGATTAGACCCGCTGCTCCTCCACTTCGAGAGGAGCCAATAGAGGTGGCTCGGGCATCTGGTTAGGATGCCTCTTGGACACCTCCATGGTGAGATATTTCAGGCACGCCCAACCAGGAGAACCAGGACACGCTGGAGAAACAATGTCTCTCGGCTGGCAAGGAATCATCTTGGGGTTCCCCCGGAGGAGCTGGCCCAAAAGGCTGGAGAGAGGGAAGCCTGGGCCTCTCTGCTAAGGCTGCTGCCCCCACGACCCAACCCTGGATAAGTGGAGAAAATGGATGGACGGTGCAGCTGGACTATGCAACCATCTTAATTTGTTTTAAGTAATTATATATTTTTATATTTTCAATGATTAACTAAAAAAATTACACATTTTTGCAGCTGATTATTTTTAAATATGTAAAGCTTAAAATATTTAGAGCTCAAGTTTTAAAGACACTGCAGTAACCAATTTTCACAACAGGGTGGCAGAGTTGTGCTGTTTAGCGACGCCCCGAAGCCTCTGCTAGCTATCCTCGGTCAGCTTAAGAGTTTCGGTACCCAGCCAGCCAGCCGCACCAACACATCATATTTCAACCCATATTTGAGCAAGCAGCATTTCCCCCCATTCAACCAGCTAAATAAAGTACAGATATATAATTTAACTTACTGATAAAAAAGAAACAAACTGCTTGCATGGTCTATTAGTGCAGTCACTAACCACCGCTGGCCCTCTTTGTCCAAATAATTCCACGATTAACATCCAAACACGAACAACGAGGACACAACTAAAGTTTAGAGAGTCGAAATGGCCGAACATGCAGGGGGTGACCCCTCGGTCAGGACCAGTGTCCTGCAGGGACCAGCTGACTCGTTTTACACGTTTTCTACACCGTGTGTGTAGGACAGGTACAGCTGCTAAAACAAAGTGATGAAATTCTTTCCCACAGAAACAATAATGTGCTACAGCTTACTCACACAACTAGAATAACTACTATTCTTTCACAGGGGAAAAGCCTGCAAGCGACAACAACACGAACGGATAACATTACACCATTACAGGTTATGTTCAACCATCCTTTTTTTATGTCCACAATTTAAACACGACTGCAGGATTGGAGTCTGTTTCACAAACCAGTAGCTCTCAAATAGTGTGTTTTTATTATTATTATTAATTATTATTAATACTATTATTATTATTTGACTAATACCTCATTCTTGATGTGGAACAAAGTGCAAAAATAAAGGAAAAGAGCGTTGTGCCCACTCTTTCGGACCCAAACACCTTCACTGAGAACCACACCAGATTAAACTGGAACATTCCTGAAGAAACTGAGTTTTCTGCCACATGATGGGTAATGCCCATCACCATTTTACATTACTGGTTTAGGTTCCTCGTAACCCCTCATGGTCTGTGGCATGTGGGTGGGCTGCTTTAATGCAATTCTGACTCGCAGCTTCGTCTAGGTGTTTTAAATCTGAATGTAACCATGCTATCATGGTGGTGGAGGACACACACCAGAGGACCTTGACCTTGTGGGTGTTGCTTGTTGTTGAGGGGTTTACTTGTTATAACCAGTAATGTGTATTGGGAGTAAAACGTACTTGCTGCACATTAGGACACAAATACTAACACATGAATTGCAAGAGAATAGGTCTCAAGTTTCCTGCCCTGTGATTCAGAACATTCTGATTACTGCTATATGAAATCCAAACTAGGAAAACCTAAGTTTGAGTGCAGCTTTTAAATACTCTCCCATCATAAATCCAGGTGTGTAGCTTGTTGCTGAGAGTTGAAAATAACCACATACACAGAAATGCAACCTGATACCCGTTTCCAGGTAATCTCTTCTCTGTAATGACTTGTTTGACCACACTCAGAACAGCTCCCATATCCATCTGGATTATAAAAAACTGATTCTCCAAACTGAGCTACCACAGAGTGCTTCCCTCAGGTTCTCACTTTTCCCTCAGAACCGTCATCAGATAATGTTCAACGATGTTGCAACGTTAACTAAAGAGACCGGCCAGAGGCGCACTGCCTTTCAATCACAAATCTATTAAAACCTCAACTGAAAAACGTTTTAGGATCTCCACGGCGGGAGATTTAAGAAAATCCAGAGCTTTTTGAATAGTGCAGCAAAAACAGAAGATCGTTTCCAGTCCGAGCGCCGAGCAGCTGGTGACGTCTCACCAGGAACTCCCTGCTAGCATAAACAGTCCCCAGCTCCAGTTATTCTGCATCAGCAGTATAGCAGAGGACGATGCATCATCAGTCAGATGGGACTTCTGAAACCTCTGCTAGTCGGTCAGGTTTTTTTTTCTCTGGGAATGAAAACAGATTTTGGATTGCCGGAGGAGTTCAACTGAACTTCAACCACCCGCTAGCTGAAAGAAGGAAAGAAAACGATCTTTTATACAGGCCCTCTCAAGATAAAGATCACCAGGAGCTTCACAAAAAAATCAAAATATAAAAAAAAACATTATTAAAAATGTGTTTGAAATAAAAAAATGTTTTGTGATTAAAAAATGTAAGGAAAGAGAGAGAAAATTAATAGGAAAGAGGGAAATCAGTAGATCCTCAGAAAGGTGGAATAAGAGCAGAATAAGGGGAGGGTGGTGATGAAGGAGACCACTGAGTCCACTGATCTCAGGCTCAGGGGGAGAGAGTTCCAGAGTCTGGGGGCCACAGCAGCAGATGATCTGTCACCTTTGGTCTTTAGCCTGGTGCTGCACAACCAGTAGGCCTAACCAGCTTAGCAATGTTCCTGAGATGGAAGAAGGAGGCGCGAACAAGATAACTGACATGAGAATCCAGGGTGAGACTAAGATTCCAGACAGAGGAATGATGTGGCAGAGGACCAAAACTGAAATGGCCACTGAGAAGGAATGCTACGACAGATAAGATAACCAATCCAGAGCAGATCCCGATAGGCCTACCCAGTCTCTCAGCCTCTCACGTAGCAGGTGATGCTCAACAGTGTCAAAGGCTGCAGTCAGGTCCAGCAGGACCAGAACAGAACAGTCCCCTGCATCACTGTGGACTCCACAGGGGGAGGGGGACACGAGGATATCAGTCTTATCTTGATTCAGCTAGAAAGTTCCCAGCCTCCCAGGTTTTGATAGAGTCTAAGCAGGTGTGTAACAGCTGCAGCTTAAGACATCTCATGGGGCCTAAAGGAGATATACAGTTGGATGTCATCTGCATAAAGATGGTAGGAGATTCCTTTGAAGGAGCTCAGGATGTGCTGAAGAGGAAGCAGATAGAGGAGGAAGAGCAGAGGCCCCAGCACAGAACCTTGTGGGACACCATGGGTAAGGGAGGTGGTGGAGGACCTAAACTTGGAGACGGCCACAGAAAAGGAGCGCTCAGAGAGATAAGAGGAGAACCACTCCAGAGCAGATCCTGATAGGCCTACCCAGTCTCTCAGCCTCTCCAGTAGCAGGTGATGGTCAACAGTGTCAAAGGCTGCAGTCAGGTCCAGCAGGACCAGAACAGAACAGTCCCCTGCATCACTGTGAGTCAGAAGGTCATTAGAGACCCTAAGAAGAGCTGTTTCAGTAGAATGAGCTCTACGAAAACCTGACTGGAAGCTATCATAGATGTTATGTTCATCAAGAGCAGCTGTGAGTTGTTTAGCCACAACCTTTTCCAAGATCTTGGAGATGAACGGAAGTTTAGAGATGGGTCTGAAGCTGCTGTGGAGAGAGGGGTCGAGACTCGGTTTTTTAAGAAGCGGGTGGATTACAGCGATCTTAAAGTAAGCAGGGACCTGACCAGAAACCAGAGAAGCATTAATTATAGAGAGCACGCTGGGACCGATGGACTGAAAAGCACTTTTAAACAAAGATGAGGGTAAGATGTGGAGGGGGCATGCAGAGGTCTTCATAGAGTTAACTAGTTTGGTTAACTCAGGCAAAGAAACAGGAGCAAAGCTATCTAGGATGATGGGCCTGGTTGGAGTCGGGAGAGGCAGCGATAAGGCTGAAGGAGAGATGCTAGAGCTAACCTTATTGACTTTGTCCACAAAGAAAGACAGAAAGTTCTCACAGTCTGCAACAGAGTGGATGGAGGCTGTAGGAGAGGCAGGAGAGACGATGCTGCTGATGGTGTTAAACAGCACCTTGGGGTTCCCTTTGCTCTGGGACACCAGGTTGGAGAAATAGGCAACCCTGGCGTCTCTGACTGCAGAGTTAAAGGATGTCAGAAGATCCTTTAGGTGCAGCAGATGGACGTGGAGATGGGTTTTCTTCCACAAACGCTCAATGTTTCTGCATTGGCGCTTCAGGCTGCGAAGGCCGTCATTAAACCAGTGAGTAGGGTTCACTGCAGGACCTGAACTGGTTCTGACAGGACCGATGTTGTCCAGAATGGAGAGGCAGTGCTCGTTAAACTGAGAAGTTAAGGAATCTGGGTCGTTATCAGAAGAACAGGGTGGATCAGAAGCAGCAGAAAATTACCTCTCATTAAGAAAATGAGAACTAACCAGACGGCGAGCAGGAGGTGGGGACGCAATAACTGGATTCCTGTTCATTAACTCTTTTCCTCTGTTGGATAGACATCGCTGGAGGCGTTCGGGTAGGAAGCAGCGTTTGACTCCCGGCAAACGCACTGCTCACGTAAACAGATAGGGAGTTAAATCTTCGGCACATCTTGGGGCTATCACAGACAAACGGAAGGACAAAAGTGTCTGGAGCTCATAAGAGATGGTAGCCGGGACACTACCGAGGATCGCAGTCAGAAGCAAGGTGGAAAGGAGGAGGTTAGAAGAGAAAAGGTTGAAAGAGTGGCTGGTGACCGCGGCTAAACCAAGCACAGGCACCAATTTGTTACCGACCAGGAAGGGTAATTGAATAGCTGGAGGTGCAGACCGGATCAAAAACAATTGATTGAGAAGACCAACAAGCTGATCTAGACACCAAGGAGGAAGCTGAACATCTTCAGAACCAAAATCTGTACAGTTCAACTTTCATTGACCATTTCATTTCTGTGCTCGTAGCTCTGCCACCACAAGCTCTCAGCTGACTATAGCTCCATCATACTTTCCCAATATAATTCACTAATCTACAGAAAATTAAAACAATGAGCTGCCAGGTTTACAGCTGCATATATATTTATACAACTCCAAAAAACTTAGTCTGTAGCTTACCAGAATAACTTTTCCTGACTGGGAGGGGGGGGGGGAGTGTTCCAGGACCGAGTTTGCGTTCAAAACCTAGCTTGTAGATTCCTGTAGATTCGCTATAACAGCTTTATACCCGTTTTACTGTCAGTGAATTGTGACAGTTTTTATAAAATGCATAATTCTCACAATAATCCTCCTTATAAAGATATGTTAATAAATAAAAAAACAAATAAAATAAAATATCTTCAAATAGTGATCGGTGGACCTACGTCACAGAGCGCAGCAAAGGTGTCGTTGATGGTCCTCACAGGGTGGTGGGTGAAAGTGACGTATGGGAAGTCGATGGCAAAGGGGTTCCACTTGGAGACAAAGGAGGGTTCCCTCAGTCGGTCCCAGAAGACACGCATCCCTTCTCCTTCTCTTCTGAAAACACACAAAAACAAACATAACAATGTGTCTTCCATGGCCAGTGAACTTCCACTCATGTGAAAACATTACACCTTTGAGCCATAGATCTGTAACAGCAGTTTTGCACAGACAGGGAGCTGATCTATTGGTTTTATGTTTTTGGAGGTCATGGACACCGCTCTGTGATGGAAGCTGCTTCCAGGTCCTGACGCCGACTCAGATCTGGATCCAGATCTGGAGGAAAACCCAGCAGTTTTTTAAGACTGCAATGAGGAACTTGGTAACATTTTTAGTTATATTTTAGTTTTAGATTTTCTCCCCACATAAAACAGTGCTGAAATGTATTTAAAGTTTAGAACTGGATGTAAAAAGTAAAAATCATGTTATTTGGTGTGTTTTTTCTATGATGGGGGGGGGGGATGTAATAGGTTTTAGTCGGCTGTAATAGGTTTCATTGGATAAGTAAAGCTGGTAAAATGTTTTTGTTTGCATTCCTATTTAAAGAGAGATTGTAGTTTTGGCTTGCTTTTAGCGCCCCCTGTGTTATTAATTTACTGTTGTGAAAGCAAAAGTGAAACTTATCTCCTCGCAATGCGTTCACCTTTATAACACCTTTTTCTATTGCCACTTTTGTGTGTGTGTGTGTGTGTGTGTGTGTGTGTGTGTGTGTGTGTGTGTGTGTGTGTCCTTTCTGGCTGTGAAGCAAACAGAATTGATGTCTGAATGTTGGTAACAAGCCTTACAGATTTATTCTCAGGTGGAGCATCAACACGTCTGCTTTTAATGTCACGCCTGATACTTAAAACTTTATTGTTGTTGTGTTTGAATGCTTTTTAATTCTGACCAGACACGGAGACAGAGGTGAAAGAGCATGGAAGAGACAAAGGGGGTTGGGGGCGGTGGGGGGGGGGGGGGGGTCCACAAAAATAAACAATAATGAACAAGAGTCTGCTTCTAGACCTGCAGAAAGAGAGAAGGAAAAAAAAGGGGCACAACAACAATACAACAAGATCAAGCTATCACTGCGTCAACTTGATGAAGAAATATAAAATCAACCTTGTTTAACTGAACAATCACACGATAATAAATCATAGTGCATTTAGTGCCAACCACAGCCTTAAGACATGTGTTGAACGTGCCCAAGTCCCTACTTATGAGCGCACCATGTCAGCCCCTGTGTGTGTACACGCGCTTGTTTATGTAAGGTTTCTCTATAGGAGCGTCCAATAGAGAGTGTGAGGGACCACAGATCCGCCCCCTAAGGATGTGTAGGAGACGGAGGGAGCTCCAAGTCCCAGAGATCCAGGCGCTGCCCCAGAGCACAGGGACCCCAGGGAGACTGCGACCAGAAAAGCCCCCGTCCCCCTCGAGAGGCGCAGAGGATCGCCCCGGGGGGCCACAACCAGCATCTGGCAGAGTCCCGGGAGATATGGGCGGCAAGCCCACAGGCCCGCCCGCAGCCTCCCACCCCCTAGCCGGCCGAGCCTGGGACCCAGGGGCGACCACCCCCGCCAGGGACCTAGCAGAGCCCATGGACCCAGACCCCACCAGGCAGCCACCGGGATTGGTCAGGCAGATGCCAAAAATCTTAAACCCCCTGACCTGGGAGCCACGACCCAGGCAGATCAAGGCACTGCACTCCACACCAGGTGTGGCAGGGAGAGGGGAGACGAAGATCTATATCATCAAAAGAAGTTCCAGGAGAAGGGAGGAGTCAAAGGCCCCACCTGACATATACAGTCATACACAAACACAGTCACACACTCCCTCCCTCATGCTCACACATACACATACAACCTAAGACGTACAAAAATGCACGCCAGACACCCACTCATGGTCCCCATACACACCCTATTCACTCTGGTCCCGGTACTGCTGCACATGGGATACAACCATCAATCAATCAATCAAAGCTTTATTTATAAAGCGCCTTCTGCGACCCTCTCGGGAAGCCCAAGGCGCTGAACACGGTACATGAGAAAATATTGTTAAATATGGTGAATAAATCGAAAATAAAAGCAATTCAAATATTACAAAAAAAGGTAAAACATTCTAGTAGAAGACAAATGGGTAAAACAAGGGAGAGAGTGAACCAATGAAAACAGGGAAATAAAATCAACATAAAAGAGCGCCAAATTCAAACACGTTCAGGGAACGCCAAGCGGAGGAGGCGGGTTTTTAGGCAACTCTTAAAGGCTGGCAGAGATGGGGACAGCCTAACTGAGGGTGGCAACTGGTTCCAGAGTGACGGTGCTAGGACTGAGAAAGCCCGGTCCCGCGAGTACGACACCTAGAACGAGGGACAGCGAGCAGGCCTTGGTGAGAGGAGCACAGAGCGCGTGATGGGGAATGTCTGTTCAGGAGTGTGGCTAGATGGGGGGAGCACCACCCTGGAAGAAATTGTAAACAAAGACAAGGAGTTTAAGGTGTTTACTTAATTTAAAACCATTAACGGTTCCCAGAGTTCGACCCTTTCTGCTGGGGTGCTGATGAGCAGGCTCCCCCGCCCAACGCTGAGCACAGCAACCCACCACTCCAGACCCCAACCGGACGGCCGGATCTCCCTCCTAACCTCCAGCCCCAGGAAGCCAAGCGACAACAGAGGTGTGCTAAGACCCCTAGTCTCCCTCCGTCTGCTCCAATATGGTGCTAGTGAGTGTTGATGAGGTGTATTCCATGGCTGTGGTGAGTGGGCAGTGCGGGCATCATCTGGCCTATGCCAGCTGATGCCACCACACCACTTTCACTGTTCTATTGCCACTTAAACACTAGCAATGGCTCCACTCCACCCGCCCCAGCCCAGCCGTGTTTGTTTCACACTGCCTTAGGTAGGGTTGGGCATCGTTTGATTTAGAACGATTCCGATTCTGATTCAAATTTCCCATTTCGATTCCCGTTCCTATCGATTCCCGATTCCGATTCTTTCAAGACGTTACATGTTTAAATGAGCCAGCTAACCACAGGTCCTACTTGAAATAATTGTAACTTCAACATGAATTTTAATTCTATGAACAATAACATCACCTTCGTTTAGACAAAAACATGTTCTGTCTGCACACAGACAGCTAGTGTGATCAGCTCTGGAAAGCCTTGATCACAATTTGCAGATGACGTTTTTTTTTCCACGGAGATTGGCCGTGGACTCCTCTTCCGTCGGCATACGAGGAACCCAAACTAGGAATCGAAATAAAAAACTTTGAACGATTCCGATAAAAACTATTGTTTGGTCCCGGTTCCAATCGATGCCCAACCCTACTTAGGAATACAGACGTGACTGAGCACATGGGTGGTCTGTGATGTCATGAGCGCATCACCAAGCACATGGGCAGGGAAAAAGAGCACAGAGAAGTCAACAAAAGTGGTCTGAACAGTCTTGCTTTTGGAGACTCTGACTCTGATTTTGCATCCCGCTTCCTGACCGCTGCACAAAGCCTTCTCCAGCACATCCCAAAGATGCTCAATGGGGTTAAGGTCTGGACTCTGTGGTGGCCCATCCATGTGTGAAAATGATGTCTCATGCTCTCTGAACCACTCCTTCACTGTAGGTGTTTTTCCAGGAACACCACTCCGTAACTCGGACTGATGATGCTCGGCCTGACCACTTTCCCCAAGTTCAGTATTTTGTTCTTTACACAACTCTGGAGCATTTTGCCTGTTGGTGTTGAATTACAAACGCCTGCGCTGCTGTATCAGCTCGCCGCATCATAAACTCAGAGTGTAAACAGTAACTATGGCCCCCTTTTGGTTTTTCTTTTTTGAAACAAGAAAAGCAAACAACCCCCCAGCCGGGTGAGAATGAAATCAGTTTCAATACAACCTTCCTTCCACCACCACTGAGACATTAGACTGTAAGGATTCTGCAGTGAAATAATCACTAAATAAATTGCACCTTTAAACAATAAAATGCCTCTCATAAGGTTATGGCGCACATTTTGGGACTGTAAACTGCTATAGTTGGAATTTTTGGTTACTTTTGTGTCCAAACAAAGCATAACTTTAAATGTTTATCTGCTGTCCAAAGAGACTGCTGGTTTTCATACAACTGGCACCAACGCCATACATCAGGAACAGATGATTTCTCAACCCTGTTCCGATGTTTTTAACAATCTGTCATGCTGATGTGCACACACTTTACCACATTTCTTGTGCAACAGAGAACTTCCTGGCAATCAGAATTGAACACCTGAGGCTAAACAATAGCAGTGTGATTTGTCATTGTTCAGGGGAGGGGGTGCATCGAAATGCAACCATCATGCCCTGTTTACACAAGGACCTTCAGAATGACAATAGTGCTGCTAAACAGTTTGTGACCCCCCCCCCCCCCCCATAAGCAAATACAGTCCAGAAAGAATAGGAAAGAAGGCAGACTGAACCGCATAGAGAGCTGCACAAAGGCAGCGTCCAGCCTGAAAGACTGATTATATTTCAGCTGAAGTGGGTGAGGATGGCGGAGTTGCATTTGTACACACCACGCTTTGTAAGAGTGCGCAGCTATTGCTCTCAAATCAATGGGAGTATAAAAAAAGCTTTGATGAATTCCACAGGTAAGCCATCACTCAGAGAGGGACCGGCCCAAACAGGCAGAGCAGGGCTGGGCCTTCTTAGCCAGAGGCTGCTCTAGTTAGGTTATCACTGTGTTTATGTGGCAGAGCTGGGCTTGGACTTTCACTGCACCTCACTCTGAATGCAGCCACTGAAAAAACAAGTTGTTAATACTGGATCTAACACAACTGGGTCAAAAAAGGGTCAAGAGGTTAACCAGGGAAAGGCTACCCTTTACTGACCACCACCTAGAAAGTGTTGTTGAAACAAAAAGTGTAAAACACATACACAGAAGTCTGAAGGTAAGGCCAAGTGAGGAAAAACACTTCCTGGTCTTTCAAGCATTTGGACACAAGAGTCCATTCAGAAGATAAATACCAAGCCAAGTTCCAGTTGTCATGGCAAGTGTCCCACGCTGTATCAAAGCATCCAAACAAATCTGATCCGATTGCTCAACAGCACCTGCAGCTTTGTCATCCATCCACACATTCACTAAGTGAAAGGTTTAGAAAAAACAAGAGGGAAGAAAAGGTGGAGCAGTAACTAGAAAAACAAAGACATTGCACACACGGCATTTACATTATTCCTTATGCAACCTATGAAGTCTAAAAGCACAGTCACAATACCGTGGAACAAGGACACTATAACTCCAGGTTGTTAGAGAATATAGATTAAAACTTAGCAAAGCTAAAGTTCATAAGCTGGAACTCTGCTGAGGCTTAATGTCAACATCATAAAAACAACCTGCAACTAGCAAAACCTCCTGGAAATGAAATCTTCAGTAGTGATTTACCAATACTGGTTTTAAGTAGGGATGCCCATCATCTACAGGTATTGGCCAATGTTGGTCATCTTTTAAAAAATATCGATATCGGTCCAATAAGTAAAACTGGGCCGATATTAACAACTGATATTTTTTAAATCTGGTTTCCATTTGTGCATCTGTTTCAGACCCGAGGGGTGATGATGTGTACTTTTTGTCATGTGACAGTAAAGGTAATCATCATGTGTGTGTATTGGCCGAAAAATGTATTTCTTAGAATTATCTGTGCATCCCTAGTTTAAAGTGCTATCACCAATTTTGTGCAGCTTTGATCTAGTGGAGCCAGAAGCCTCGCTTCCATCAGCTGTGGCTACTTTGTAGCTCATGGGAAGGTGTGTGAGAATATTGTGTTGTGAAGCGCTTTAGGGGGTTGTAAAACCTAGCGAAGCTGCGAAGGCCTATTGTATCTGCTCTGTTTTTTTCTTCCGCAATGTAAATTGGCTTTTTGGAGGCCTTAACATAGCTGCAAACTCGGGAATTTGTGCACACACGTCAGGCGTGGTGGAAAATTTTGTATTTTAAAGGTCCCAAAAAAAATTGCAATAACACTAGCTCCACAACGCCCCCTAAAATGTGAAAAATACCATCCATCCATCCACCCATTTTCATCCTCTTATCCAGAGTCAGGTCGCGGGGGCAGTCGCCTAAGGCGAGGCCCAGACTTCCCTCTCCCCAGCCACTTGGGCCAGGTCCTCCGGGGGAATCCCAAGGCGTTCCCTGACCAGGTGAGAGACATAGTCCCTCCACTGTGTCCTGGGTCTACCTATAGGTCTCCTCCCAGTTGGATGTGCCCAGAAAACCTCACCAGGGAGGCGTCCAGGAGGCATCCTGACCAGATGCCCGAGACACCTCAACTGGCTCCTCTCCATGTGGAGCAGTGGGTCTACTCCGAGCCCCTCCCAAATGACCGACCTTCTCACCCCATCTCTAAGGGAGAGCCCAGCCACTCTTCTGAGAAAATTCATTTCGGCCGCTTGTATCCGCAATCTCATTCTTTAGATCACTATACAAAGCTCGTGACCACAGGTGAGGGAAGGAACGTAGATCGACCGGTAAATCGAGAGCTTCACCTTCTGACTCAGCTCTCTCTTCACCACGACAGACCGGTACAACGCCCGCATCACTGCAGATGCAGCACCAATCCACCTATCGATCTCACGCTCCAGTTTTCCCTCACTCATGAACAAGATCCCGAGATAGTTAAACTCCTCCACTTGGGGCAGGACCTCATCCCTGACCCGGAGAAGGCATTCTACCCTTTTCCGAATCAAGACCATGGTCTCAGATTTAGGGGAGCTGATTCTCACCCCAGCTGCTTCACACTCGGCTGCAAACCGCTCCAGCGAAAGCTGAAGATCACGTTCTGATGAAGCCAACGGGACCACATCATCTGCAAAAAGCAGAGACCTGATCCTCAGGCCACCAAAACGGACGCCCTCCACACCTTGGCTGCTCCTAGAAATCCTGTCCATAAAGGTTATGAACAGAATCAGTGACAAAGGGCAGGCTTGGCGGAGTCCAACTCTCAGCCCGACTTACTGCCGGCAATGCAGACCAAGCTCTGACACCCGTCATACAGGGACCTAACAGCCCATATCAGAGGGCCTGGTATCCCATACTCCCGGAGTACCCCCCACAGGACCCCCCGAGGGACGTGGTCAAACACCTTCTCTAAATCCACAAAGCACATGTAAACTGGTTGGGCAAATTCCCACGCACCCTCCAGGATCCCTCTAAGGGTATAGAGCTGGTCCAGTGTTCCACGGCCAGGACGAAAATCACATTGCTCCTCCTGAATTTGAGGTTCAACAATCCGACAGACCCTCCTCTCCAGAACCCCTGAATAGACCTTACCAGGAAGGCTTAGGAGTGTGATCATCCTGTAGTTGGAACACACCCTGCAGCCCCCCTTTTTAAATAAGGGGACCACCACCCCCGGTCTGCCAGTCCAGTGGGACTGCCCCCGATGTCCACGTAATATTGCAGAGCCATGTCAGCCAATGCAGCCCCACAACATCCAGAGCCTTAAGGAACTCCGAGTGGATCTCATCCACCCCTGGAACCTTGCCACAGAGGAGCTTTTTAACCACCTCAGTGACCTCAGCACCAGAGATTTGAGTGGCCAACTCAAAGTCCCCAGACTCTGCTTCCTCACTGGAGGACGTGTCGGTGGGATTGAGGAGGTCTTCGAAGTATTCTGCCCACCAATCCACAACGTCCTGAGTAGAGGTCAGCAGCACACCGTCCCCACTATAGATAGTGTTGGTAGCGCACTGCTTTCCCCCCTGAGGCACCGGATGGTGGACCAGAATTTCCTCGAAGCCGTATGGAAGTCTTGCTCCATGGTCTCACCGAACTCCTCCCATGCCCGGCTTTTTGCCTTGGAGACCACCCGAGCCGCGTTCCGCTTGGACTGCCGGTACCCATCTGCTGCCTCTGGAGTCCCACACTCTTCACCCGAGTGTCCAAGACATGCGGCCGCAGGTCAGATGAAACAACAAGAAAGTCGATCATCGAGCTGCAGCCGAAGGTATCCTGGTGCCAAGAGCACATATGGACACCTTTATGTCTGAACATGGTGTTCATTATGGAAAATCTATGACTGGCACAGAAGTCCAACAATAAAACACCACTCAAATTCAGATCAGGGAAGTCGTTCCTTCCAACCACACCTCTCCAGGTCTCACTGTCATTGCCCACGTGAGCGTTAAAGTCCCCCAGCAGAACGAGGGAGTCACCGGAAGGAGCGCTTTCCAGCACCCCCTCCAAGGTCTCTAAAAAGGGTGGGTAGTCTGAACTGTAGTTTGGTGCATAAGAACAGACCACAGTCAGGACCCGTCCCCCCACACCTAGGCGGAGGGAGGCTACCCTCTCATTCACTGGGGTAAACCCCAACGTACAGGCACCAAGATGGGGGGCAATTAGTATGCCCACCCCTGCTCGGCGCCTCTCAGTGGGAGAAACTCCAGAGTGGTAGAAAGTCCAAACCCTCTCAAGGAAACTGGTTCCAGAGCCAGAGCCATGCGTTGAGGTGAGTCCGACTATATCTAGTTGGAACCTCTCAACCTCACACACCAACTCGGGCTCCTTCCCCACCAGAGAGGTGATATTCCATGTGCCAAGAGCCAGCTTCTGTAGCCGAGGATCAGACCGCCAAGGTCCCCGCCCACGACTACCACTCGTCACACACTGCACCGACCCCTTTGGCCCCTCCCACGAGTGGTGAGTCCATGGGAAGGGGGACTCACGTATCCTCTTCAGGCTGTGCCCAGCCAGGCTCCATGGGTGAAAGCCCGGCCACCAGGCGAAAATAGGCCACGCCCACAAACCTATCACGTCCATTTATATTGGTGGTCAGACTAGGATCACTCACCAGAGAATTTGTAGCAATATCACTATAACTGAGGCAATGAGAGGCAAACGTATTTCCATGGCGTGATGGCGAATTTCGCCATGCTCCCAAAGCCCTGCCTTCTTTTGAAACCTGCCAATGCTGGACACCAAGTTACCCAAACGTGTCTACTGCTATTTGCCAAAGATTGCTGGTGATTGCGTGAAAGGAGTCCAATAGGGAGCCGTGAAAAAGAGTTGCGTGGCGACAGGTCAAAATTTGAGGCTTAGCCACGCCCTCACCTTTCAACTTTTGCAAAATCCAATGGTTGAATTTTTCCCCCTGTAGCTAAGAGTATATAAAAGAAGTCTGAAGGTGATCGGGGAAAAGGGCGATGGGTCATCATTCTCCAAACAATGTGTGCAAAAACCACTAAATCGAGTACTTGGACCAAAATGGCCGACTTCCTGTGCGACTTTGCGCTTGGCTCCAAGAGACTTTTTTGTAGGTCCCAAGACACTACATTAGTGTACCAAATTTCATAATCCTCAGTCAAAGCATGGCTTGGGACCGACAATTTTAATGGTCTTAGGGGGCGCTATTTAAGAAAATAGGCCACGCCCACTGGAGTTTTTGGGGGGCTGGACTAGGATCCCTCACCAGAAGTTTTGTGGCAATATCTTTAGAAATGACGAAATGGGAGGCAAACATATGGCCACGGCGGTACGCCTGACTTCACCGTAGAGCCACAGCCCTGACCTCTTTTGAAAACTCCCATAAAGTGACGCCAAGAAACATCCACTTGTCTTGAGTTACCAGCTACAAATTTGTGGTGATTAAGTGAAATGGGGCGATTTGGGACCTATCACAGTAAAACTTGACCTTTTTGGTCTTGAGGGGGTGGGGCTTGTGTGAGTCATCATCCGACCATTCAATTTAGTTTGTGGCAGGATGTCGAATGACCACAGAAATTTTTGTAACTCTATTAGAGTATGATGTTATAGCATTTATATTTTTTTGGCGAGTAGTCGAAATTCGAGGCCTGGCTACGCCCCTCAGCATATACGAAAAGTCAGTTTTATTTTTCTATTTGATCACCCATCCCTTCTGAGCAATTTCCCACAACTTTCGAGACGATCATGTGAAAAATGATCGAGTAAATCAATCAGAAGCGGACCCTAGAAACGGCCAAAACAGGGTCAAAATCACTACTTCTAACAAAACGGCAGACATCCTGTTTGATGTTGACCATGGTTGCAAGAGGCTTTTCTGTGTTGACTGTTGAGTACTACAAGTGTACAAAATTTCATAACTGTACGATAAACTAAGCTTTATGGAGGGGGTATTTTTCCCAGTGAGAGTTGGACTTCGCCAAGGCTGCCCTTTGTCACCGATTCTGTTCATAACCTTTATGGCCAGGATTTCTAGGCGCAGCCAAGGTATGGAGGGCATTTGTTTTGGTGGCCTGAGGATCAGGTCTCTGCTTTTTGCAGATGATGTGGTCCAGTTGACTTCATCAGAACGTGATCTTCAGCTTTCGCTGTAGCAGTTCGCAGTCGAGTGTGAAGCAGCTGGGATGAGAATCAGCTCCTCAAAATCTGAGACCATGGTCTTGATTCGGAAAAGGGTAGAATGCCTTCTCCGGGTCAGGGATGAGGTCCTGCCCCAAGTGGAGGAGTTCAAGTATCTCAGGGTCTTGTTCACAAGTGAAGGAAAACTGGAGCGTGAGATCGATAGGTGGATTGGTGCTGCATCTGCAGTGATGCGGGCGTTGTACCAGTCTGTCGTGGTGAAGAGAGAGCCGAGTCAGAAGGCGAAGCTCTCGATTTACCTGTTGATCTATGTTCCTACCCTCACCTGTGGCCATGAGCTTTGGGTAGTGACCGAAAGAACGAGATCACGGATACAAGCGGCCAAAATGAGTTTTCTACAAAGAGTGGCTGGGCTCTCCCTTAGAGATAGGGTGAGAAGCTCGATCATTTGGGAGGGGCTCAGAGTAGACCCGCTGCTCCTCCATATCAAGAGGAGAAAGTTGAGGTGGCTCGGGCATCTGGTCAGGATGCCTCCTGGACGCCACCCTGGTGAGGTTTTCTGGGCACGTCTAACTGGGAGGAGACCTAAAGGTAGACCAAGGACACAGTGGAGGGACTATGTTTCTCACCTGGCCAGGGAACGCCTTGGGATTCCCCCAGAGGAGCTGGCCCAAGTGGCTGGGGAGAGGGAAATCTGGGCCTCTTGCCTTAGGCTACTGCCCCCGCGACCCAACTCTGGATAAGCGGATAAAAATGGGCAGATGGATGGATGGAGCCAAGCACAAAGTCGCACAGGACATCGTCCGATTTTGTCCAAGTACTCGATTTGGTGGTTTTCACACACGTAATTTGGAGAGTGATGCCCCATCGCCCTTTTCACCAATCGCCTTCAAACTACTGCTATATACTCAAGACATAGGGGAAAAAATTCAACCATCGGATTTTTCAAAAGTCTAACGGTGTGGGCGTGGCTAAGCCTCAAACATTGACCTATCACCATACCATGCTTATACTTTCAGAGCTCCCCTCTGGACACCTTTCATCTATTCAACAGCAATCTCTGCCAAATAGCAATACACAAGTTGGGGCCACTTGGTGTCTAGTACTGGAAGGTTTCAAAAAAGGGCAGGGCCCTGGGAGCATGGAGAAATTCGCCATCACGCGATGGAAAGATGTTTGCTTCTCATTTCCGCAGTTCTCATGATATCACCAAAGGATATCTGGTGAGTGATCCTAGTCTGACCCCAAATATAAATAGATGTCAAAAGCTGGTGGGCGTGGCCTTTTTCTGAAATAGTGCCCCCTAAGACCATTAAATCTCTCAGCCCCAAATCATGCTTTGACTGAGTATTGTGAAATTTTGCACACTTATGTAGTGTGCCTAGACCTATAAAGAAGTCTCATGGAGCCATGCCATATACCACAGGAAGTCGCCCATTTTGTTCCAATTACGCTATAGAGTTTTTTTCTAAGCTGGACTATTTAGCTAATGTAAAACATTTTTAGTGGGGACTGTTGGTAGGCAAGGAGGAAAGTTTGAGTCAGATAGAGGTGACAGTTTACAGTGATCGCAGTAAAATGCGCGTTGGGGTGTCTTGCGTGCATGGGTGCTCGTGCGCCACCGGTTGCAGGGCGAAGGGTTGGGAAAGCGTCGGGGATGGAGTGGAGGGGGTGCGGACGGAAGGCGAGCAGCTTCGCTGCGAGGGCCGAATGACGCTGTTTGCAGCTTTAATTACCATTTACTTTTTGATCTGGCAGCAATGATGTATCTCAACCAGAATGTATAGAATATAATTTTTATTTCTGTTCAAGTAAAATTATAGTTCTACTCTAAAGACGTTTTATTGATGACACAAATTACGCTTGGATTTTAACTGCTGATTGGTAATGGTGCATTCACAAACTAAAGATAAAAGCAGATTTTTCAGTTTCAGACCAGCCACTAGTGATGAATTACCATAAATCCTCTAATACAGGCCGGTATTCAATTAAAGGCCGGGTCTCCATTTTTGGCCGGTGTCGGAGTCAGCGGAGGTAAATAGTGGCCGGTCTCTTATTGTGGCCGGTCTCTTATTGTGGCCGGGTGGAATGTGGTGACAAGCAAGTATGAGCGTCCCAGCGGCAGGGTTATAGTCCCCAAATCAACCAGCAGGAGGCAGTAGAGGTTCACGCGGACCTTTATTGGGCTTTTTCTTCAATGCTTTGTACCGCTACAGACACAAACCTCTATCACGCTCCTACCACACAGAGTCACGGTGTCAGTTAACCATGCTAATTCAACCCGCTCCACAGAACACACATCACCTTCCCTGTGGCTTACATAACACTCACACAACACGCAAATCAGCACATAGGAACTAGCAGAACGATAGGAAACACATATAACACAACACCCAGAATGCACCTGGCTTACAACCCCAGCCAGGTCATTACACTATCAAGTTCAAAGAGAACGTGCTGATTATGCTGCAGAACACTCTGGAGAGCAGCAGTAGGGGGTGTATGAACTAGTCAACTTCACTATACAGTAATCCCTCGCTACTTCGCGGTTCGTTCATCGCGGATTCGCTGCTTCGCGGATTTTTTCTTTGGAGCATTTTTCAGGGGGAATTCGCAGATTCGCGGTATTTTTCACTGATTCGCGGTATTTTTCTATGCGAAATATCAAGAAATTCTTGTTTTTTTCATCAATTTCATCATAAAATACACTTTTTGTAAAAAAACAAAAAAAAAACAAGAAAAAACAATTTTTTTCTTGAGTTTTACCCACAAATAGAGAATGTGATCATACGATAATTCAATAGGGAGCGTGGTTTCACAGACGCGGAAGTGATAGCGTCGGTGAAACGCCGGCTGATCTAGGAAACCCCCGAGCGTTCGAGCGTCAACGAAGTGACACGGAAATGCCGGGCTTTCCAGAAGTAAGTAAGATAACTTACTATGAGCTGATAGTTCGTTGGATTGATCGGTAGGTTGGAAACTCTGATCATGAATCTGAAGAAACGATGACTGAGTGGTGAGCTGGACATCCGTTTATAGCCGCGGTTTGTGACGTAGGTGCAACGTGCAGGGAATCCCCGCGAGGGGCATGCTGGGAGTCCCTACTTCGCGGATTTTCACCAATCGCGGCCAGGTCTGGAACGCATCTACCGCGATAAACGAGGGATTACTGTGACTTTTTACGCCTGTCATCGACTAGTCGCTGTCACGTGATAATGACCGGCAAGATGCAGCCCTCGGAAAAGACAGCAGCCTGCTATCAGCAGGTGACAAGCTCCTGATGTGTTTCGCTGCATGCTGTGGAGCGGGGCGCTGCGCGCATCACCTTGTCCTCCGACGCACTGATCACTGATACGACCGCCAAACAGTGAGCGCTCCGCTGTTTTTGCGGTCGGTAGATCTTTTAGAACTGCAGTTCAAAGGTAACTCATGAGGTGAATATATATGAACCCAGGTAGCAGTTTTTCTTTAGGATTGCGAGGAGATGCAGGAAGATAATAAACAGGTAGGACAGAAAAATAGTCAAATAAAAACAAGTTAGTTTTTGTACCTGCTGGTTGCAACAAACAGACACCATTGAAGGTAATCAGAAGTGAGGAACAGAAAATGAATAATTATTTTAATGTTTAGAGCAGCAGGAACTCTGAGAGGCTGCAGGCGCATCAGTTTGCTGCTGCTGCGCAGGGGGAGGGGGGAGAGGGCTGAAGCAGAAACTACCGTTGTTAAAAGAAATGTGTTTAACTTTGAAAATGTGGGCGCAATTTTAATTGTCAAAAACTCCAGCGAACCATTAGTTAATTTTGCTCAAATGGAAATAGAGGCCTGCCTCTAATACTGGCCCTCCTTCCAATAAAGGCCTGGAGCTTGATGAGCTTGAGTCAAATAAAGGCCCGGGCCTGTATTAGAGGATTTACGGTATGTCAGATTCCAATCCAGAAATGTCTGTGCTTCTCTGGGCTCTTTCCAAAATCAAACATTTCTGATAATATTTTAAAATGCTCTTGATCATTACTTCTTTCAGAAGCGTTTTCCCCTTGTTAAGTAATTTAAGACCAACCTATGACACATTCCATAATTAAATCAACACTTTATTTAAAGAAGATGGCGTTGTGTCAACACAGAAAAACTTGTTTCTCAGTCTCATGAGGACAGAACATTGTTAAAACAGGAGAAAAACAAAACACTTGTACAAATAAAAGGTTATTTTTTCATTTTCTTCAAAAACGTTGCCACTTCCTAATGCTGCCAGCCAACAACACACAGAAGAACCTTTTTAAAGATCGTATTAGTTTTCTTTACTCCTTTAATTTCTGCAGCCAAAACCGGACTCGTCCTACTGGTATAACTAAACTCTCTGCCAGTAAACTAACAGTTACTTAGGTCAAATTACATTTTTGCCATAATACTCAGTAAAACAGGGAACCAAGAGGTGGACTTGGGATGTTGAAAGAGGATTTAAAACACCTTCATTAACCCTCTGGAGGCAGGCGTTGAAAATTTGCAATGTTAAAACCTACCTACCAGGTTACTCCACCTGTGTGTTTCATGAGCATTTTTGAACCCAGAAGTTCCCCTGAAGGACTAAGTTGTTCGTCCTTTTATCAGAACTTATTCTGAGCCTGAGAGGGTTAAGAACAATAAAAAGCTTTGGGAGCACGAGCAAAAACACTGCAAACTATGACAGTTTGAGGTCCTGTCCATGAACACAACCCACCAGATCGAATAGAGGGTCAGCTCTGATGGAACCCAACCAACAGCAGGAACCAACTCAACGTAGTAGTAAAAAAAAATAAAATAAAATAAAATAAAAAAGATAAGGAAGCTGTGATCAATAATATCAATGTTAGCATCAGTTTATCATCATGAAACAAAAGAATAAAGTGGAACAAGAACTTCTATCTTCTATTTCTCTCTCCTTTTAACTTCTCCGTGTCCCTAAATAAAAGAGACTGATGATTACGCTGCAGCCGCCGTCACTCACCCTGCTCCCTCCCCAAGACCGGACCTCCCACATTGGTTATTTCAGCACCTTAGTTCCACTCATTCACCTTAAATGCTTAATTCATTAGTCATTTTTAAATTGTTTGTAAAATAAATTCTTACTTTTATAAACTTGACTCTTTCTTGAAGTAACACGAAGCGTGGCTGATCACTGAAAAAGCAAAGAACCTAGATCTTCTGAATCAAATCCTAGAATCTTCTGAATAATTACAATAAAGACCTCGCAGGGTAATATTTTACATTTATATAGAACATTACATCTTCGTGGTCATAACCAGTGTTGGGAGTAATGCGGTACAAAAGTAATTAATTACTGTAATGCATTGCTTTTTGCTGTAATGTGGTAATGTAAGGCATTACAGGGAAAGAAAATGGTAACATTTACTCGGTACAATTGTCAGTAACGCAGTAATTACAATGCATTTTTAAACCCAGAATCAAGATGTGTTCCTTAAAAATTCAAATTGCGGGAAACCCGAAGAAAGATGCAGTATCTGCATATATGACGTCATTTATGGACTCAGCTTTGCGGGCAGAGAGGACGCAGCGGTATGCGGTAACGGACCGCGGTCAAGTGAGCCGTCATTTGTAAGCAGCGGTCAAGCCAGCCGCATCTTATCCGCCGCGAAAATTTCGTTGCGCGTTTACAACAGTCAACGGCTCAAATACTCCATCTATGGCAAGCCAAAACCGTCACAATACGCCACTTTCCCAACCCGTCTAGTTAAGAAATGGCGAAAAAAACGCCGTTTGATGTGCCAAGACGTCGTAAAATACGGCGAAAACTCTGCCAGAACGCCGTAATTTACGCCGTTCTGAACGGTCCCGTAGAACGCCCGTAAAATACGCCGTTTTTTCCGGACATTGAACGCCGTTTTTTACGTCACCCTAATCCCAGACGCGTTCTCTGTGTGGGTGGCGTAAAATACGGCGTTTGGTACGGACATTGAACGCCGCTTATTTCGCCGTTCTGTGACATAAAACGCCGCTTTTAACGCCACTTTGTGACAGTTTTAACGCGTTTAAAATTCAACTTTACTCTCATTTATGCAGAGCCCTCCCCATGGGTTTCTCATCCTCTTAATTTAAACTCCAGTGACCCAATGAAACACGAGGAGGTTGAGGCAGCACTAATTCATCCCAGATTCGCCGGGCTGTCGGGCTGTGCGGATTGCTGTTTTCTAATACAACTCGGCTCTGTTTCAACTAATTTCACTGTATTGAAAAAGCCTTGAAATGTAGTAATATTATCAACAATGTGTCAACATTATTATTTTTTCTGTCCACCTGTAAAAGGCAGAAACGCTGTTTCAGTCAGACCTGATGATTACTTAAAAGTGTGGCTGCCGTATCAGTCTGTCCTCGTGGCTCGTGAGTCCAGCTGAAACATCAGTGCTCTTTCTGTCCAAAACTCCATTCTTCTTAAGTTAATCCACTTTCAGTATTTACTATTGTGACAGTGTGTGTGTGTGTGTGTGTGTGTGTGTGTGTGTGTGTGTGTGTGTGTGTGTGTGTGTGTGTGTGTGTGTGTGTGTGTGTGTGTGTGTGCTGTCGCAACGTCCCGATTGATCATGCGCCCTGGCTACTTGGTCAAGGCAATGTTCCTTTGGCTGACTGGTTAGAGCGTATGACTCTCACCCGGGAGTCTGGGGTTCGAATCCCACCCGAGCCCTCATTTATCCACCTGGCCACACTATTGTTTTTTTTTTTTTTCGTTTTTTTTTAAACGACTGTTATACTTGTCTTACAGGAGCTTCTGAAGATGTTCTGTCTTGCTTCTCCATCATCACTCTCCAGCTCCTCAGACCAGCCACTCCAGAACCTTCCCAGATCCAGGATCAGAGCACTTTAATTAAAGTTTGAAACATGTCTGCTTGTTGTTCTCCTATAGAAGCCTTAAACTAGAATTTGCTAATGAGCTTTCTTGGCTAAAATATGCTCTTAAATGTTTTTATTTACATAATCAAGAAACACGTTTTTCATTGCTGCTTCACCAAGACACGACTCTGAGAATGTCCTCAAGATCCTGAAACACTGGTTAAAACAAATTACTTTTAACCTCTTATAAAACAAACGTGCCTGTTGATGATTATGCCACTATACTGAAGCACCTGCATACTTGCTACCGATTTGCTAACTTTCTGTAATATTTGATATTTAAGTTAAAAACATGAAATGCTGTAACACAAATTCCAAATGTTCTAGTTGAGCACTTGTTTCTACTCAACTAATCATTATTTCTGTGATTAGTCAGCTTTTTCCTTTTCAATAAACACATGGAAAAATTACAATTATCTTACTGAAAAATGGTTTAACAGTGTTGCACATGTATAATAATCTACACTGGTTTTCACAGTTACGGCATTCTTCAAACTATAATAATAAAATAAAGTGAAACGATATTTACAATTGATTACTTCAAGTTCCTACTATTTACATTTTATGCATCGATACTGTAAATGGCTGTTTACTAAGGCATACAAAGTCAGTGGAATGTTCTCATACGGGTTCTTGCCTAGTAAGCAGGGGGTTGCCTCCTGTAAAAATGGAGATGATTAGCCTCATTGTTGTCTTTCAGCACACTCCGTAAAGTCCTAAATTTAAAAAAATGTGGTTTGTGGGAGAGGCTCATCTACTTTCTAAGGCTAACACTTTTAAACTCCTCTTAAGCACACACTCAACTTGTTAATAACTAAAAGGATTGTTCAATACCTGCTCAAATAAACAAGGCAATTCTACAGACTCGTGGATTTGTAAGTAGCATTAATGAAGAATACAGGATCATATAGAACAGAAATATGTAGATTTACAAGCAAACTACCTGTGTACAGGCACTGACTCTGTATGCCTTAGTAAACAGCCATTTACAGTATCGATGCATAAAATGTAAATAGTAGGAACTTGAAGTAATCAATTGTAAATATCTTTTCACTTTATTTTATTATTATAGTTTGAAGAATGCCGTAACTGTGAAAACCAGTGTAGATTATTATACATGTGCAACACTGTTAAACCATTTTTCAGTAAGATAATTGTAATTTTTCCATGTGTTTATTGAAAAGGAAAAAGCTGACTAATCACAGAAATAATGATTAGTTGAGTAGAAACAAGTGCTCAACTAGAACATTTGGAATTTGTGTTACAGCATTTCATGTTTTCAACTTAAATATCAAATATTACAGAAAGTTAGCAAATCGGTAGCAAGTATGCAGGTGCTTCAGTATAGTGGCATAATCATCAACAGGCACGTTTGTTTTATAAGAGGTTAAAAGTAATTTGTTTTAACCAGTGTTTCAGGATCTTGAGGACATTCTCAGAGTCGTGTCTTGGTGAAGCAGCAATGAAAAACGTGTTTCTTGATTATGTAAATAAAAACATTTAAGAGCATATTTTAGCCAAGAAAGCTCATTAGCAAATTCTAGTTTAAGGCTTCTATAGGAGAACAACAAGCAGACATGTTTCAAACTTTAATTAAAGTGCTCTGATCCTGGATCTGGGAAGGTTCTGGAGTGGCTGGTCTGAGGAGCTGGAGAGTGATGATGGAGAAGCAAGACAGAACATCTTCAGAAGCTCCTGTAAGACAAGTATAACAGTCGTTAAAAAAAACGAAAAAAAAAAACAATAGTGTGGCCAGGTGGATAAATGAGGGCTCGGGCGGGATTCGAACCCCAGACTCCCGGGTGAGAGTCATACGCTCTAACCAGTCAGCCAAAGGAACATTGCCTTGACCAAGTAGCCAGGGCGCATGATCAATCGGGACGTTGCGACAGCACACACACACACACACACACACACACACACACACACACACACACACACACACACACACACTGTCACAATAGTAAATACTGAAAGTGGATTAACTTAAGAAGAATGGAGTTTTGGACAGAAAGAGCACTGATGTTTCAGCTGGACTCACGAGCCACGAGGACAGACTGATACGGCAGCCACACTTTTAAGTAATCATCAGGTCTGACTGAAACAGCGTTTCTGCCTTTTACAGGTGGACAGAAAAAATAATAATGTTGACACATTGTTGATAATATTACTACATTTCAAGGCTTTTTCAATACAGTGAAATTAGTTGAAACAGAGCCGAGTTGTATTAGAAAACAGCAATCCGCACAGCCCGACAGCCCGGCGAATCTGGGATGAATTAGTGCTGCCTCAACCTCCTCGTCTTTCATTGGGTCACTGAAGTTTAAATTAAGTGGATGAGAAACCCATGGGGAGGGCTCTGCATAAATGAGAGTAAAGTTGAATTTTAAACGCGTTAAAACTGTCACAAAGTGGCGTTAAAAGCGGCGTTTTATGTCACAGAACGGCGAAAAAAGCGGCGTTCAATGTCCGTACCAAACGCCGTATTTTACGCCACCCACACAGAGAACGCGTCTGGGATTAGGGTGACGTAAAAAACGGCGTTCAATGTCCGGAAAAAACGGCGTATTTTACGGGCGTTCTACGGGACCGTTCAGAACGGCGTAAATTACGGCGTTCTGGCAGAGTTTTTGCCGTATTTTACGACGTCTTGGCACATCAAACGGCGTTTTTTTCGCCATTTCTTAACTAGACGGGTTGGGAAAGTGGCGTATTGTGACGGTTTTGGCTTGCCATATCCAGCTGCGTCCTGCACGCGGCCGCTGAAACATTCACAAAATCGCTCCACTAAAACAAAATAATTCACTTGCGATCGTTCATATCAGCGCATGTTCTCTGGTATTTTGTGCTTTTCTGACGTGCTTTGCCTCAGCTGAGTTCATAATCTGTACCCCGGTGATTTCAACTCATTACTGCTGGAGCGCCGCGCATATTAAGCTTTTTATTTATTTAATTTTTTCGCGTTCGGTAGATCCCTTTGGCTGATTAGTTAGAAAGTAGGAAATCTAGGAAACAGTTTTTTCTGGAAGACGGAGAAAACATGCAGCATGCAGGAAGGTTAGAGAGAGAAAGGGCCGGAAATTATTCAAATAAAATCAAGAAAACAAAACAAAGTGCTTGAAAAGAAAAAAGTAGGTAGATTTATCCCCGATACACATTTTTACCAGTGAAAAGCAATAAGATATAAGCACTTAATATTTATACATGTGATAGAATCAGATCACCCCAGAAGTCAGTCCCACATCCAGGGCCGTATCAAGGAATTTGGGGACCAAGGCAATATAGGCTTGGGGCCCCCACCACCTCACTCGCCGCTCAGTTAATATAAGGTGGCAGCGTGCTGAGAGTACAGGTTGTTGTTGCTTTTATTTAATAAAGAACTGTTATTACATCTGACTGTTTTAACAGCAATCCTAGCTCAGACACCACATCACCTTCCACATATATGTCATGAGCTCACTGAGCGTCACATGACCAGATTCATATTGAAGTTGTATTGGTGAAAGTAACTTAGAGTAATGCAAAAGTAGTGTAATGTCTTACATTTTAAAATCAGTAATATTGTAATTTAATGAATTACTTTAAAATGAGGGTAACAAGTAATAAATAATGCATTACAGTTTTGAAGTAACTTGCCCAACACTGATCATCACAGATTAAAATCATCAATTTGTAAACGCTGCACAAGACCGACAGACTTTAGTGATGTAGTAAGTGTAAAATATTGAATAAAATGTCTTGCTGCATGACTGGCTTTATTTTTACTGTATTATTATTTATTGTAGTTTTATGAACTGCTATTTTCTAGCGGCCCAGCAGGACACAAACATGACAAATCAACATCACCAACTCAGGATGATGGTGTAGATTAAGATATGTTTTGGCTTTAATGACCTATAATGTTAGGTGTGAGAAGTTTCTTTTTTTTCTAGATTTATTCCATTTTAATTGTTGGGCCAATAAATTATAGCCATCTTTTCTAAAGTTAAGAGTAAAGGTGGCTGCTGTGTCTTGAAGGATGTCCTTTTAAACAATCAAAGCTAATGCAAGTGTTTAGGGATGGTTTACATTTTGTTAAGATCCACATTCTGTTGCACCAACGCTGTGGTCCTTCTCATCTCTACGCACTTGCATAACTTAATAAAAAAAATGTCAACAAGCAATTATTCTGAGGGTGTTTTCATCATTTCATATCTACGGGGCGTGAAATCGTTTCCAATAATTCAGATAAAAATACTGATAAACATATTTCTTTATAAAAGCAACAAGGGCACAGCCAGATTATGAAACTAAGAGCCTCGGGCACCAGATTCACACAAACAAGAACCAACATAAACCAGTGATGGTGATTGGAAGATGAGGATTTACATGATCCTTGCTAAATATTTACGGTTTTAATTTTACTTGCTCAAGATAATTATTCACACAGATGTGCAGATAAAGGTACCCGTCACACTGCCTGTAAACCCCAGCTCCCCTGAACTAAAATCACATCCTAAAAGGTTTATCTAGGTTGCTCATAAATGATTATTTTAATTTTGTAGATAAAATCATGAATTAAGTTGAACAATTATTACTTCACCATAGTTTGTTTGAAAACTGGTGGCTATTTAAAAAAAAAAAATATATATATATATATAAATAACACATTTAATTTAATAATGTATTAAAACAACTAGATTTGCACCAGTTGACCACGATTCTGCCTGATCAGTTTTATCTTTCATCTGAAATTCAAAAATAGCTTCTTCTTTTTTTTAAGTTGTGGTCCTTTAACGCACCATCGCCAGGCATTAAAAAAAATCCTATATTGTTTTCCAGGCATTAAACTCACCACCACTAATTCACTTAAGTAACAGATTTTTCCAAACGATGCTTTTGCTTCCAGACTCAAGTTAATCAGAAAATGTTAATTAGTTTATTACCTCAGTCAGAAAATGCCAAAACTGAAGTCGGCAGGTAAAAGTTGTAGAGCAGTGGTCCGCAAATGGCGGCCCGCGCGCCGGATGTGGCCGCGAGCCCTCTTTGTGGCCCACAAACCCCGCGTGCACCCCTCACCCCGACGGCCGACCGGCAGGTTTAGGACAGAGCCGAGGAAAATAATCAAATAATTAATGCATCAGATGCGGGCACAAACGGTTTAGCATCATAGAAGAGTACCATAATCAGTTATAGTGGAATTGTTTTATTTTAACGGCGGCGCCAGCGCAGCATCCAGATCTGTCGGAGCGGTGTTCTCCACATTTACCAGGTAGGAAACTCTGATCTGCCTTTATGTGGTGCTGCAGGGCTGAGCGCTGGAGTTATAACCTGAGACAGAACCCGAATCGAATCAGCCCGACCGGTTCTGTTGGATTTGGGCCGTAAATTATGTTAATTGAGCGGGTAGTCGCGCTCCGCTCGCTCGATCAGCGACTGAGAGAGAGAGAGCGGGCGACTGTCTGCTCACACAAGAGAGAGGATCAGAGGACGCTCCTCCAAACACGCATTATTATTTTCA